>NW_013953524.1:70161-77955 GCF_001266775.1 Austrofundulus limnaeus
CGAGCAGCTGGATACGAACAGGTGGAATTTACGCAGCTCATTTACACACTTTTCCTGAAGATAGAAGAGTTTGTTGAATCTGACGTGACATGTTCATACGAACCCTACCGTTCTTTTTAAGCTGGCAGTGGCAGCCATCTTGAATCTGGTTAACCAAAACATAACAAGCTGTTATTTTACTTTTAATGATGCTTTTCTGCGAGTTCCTTTTAAAACTGTCCAGACCAAATATGACTGACAGAGAATTAGAGTGTGGGGATATTTTACAATCTCATGATTTGATTCAGTTCTGATTTTTCAGGCCAAGATTATATTCAAAATAGATTTTTGGTTCAAAACCTTTTGATTTCTAATGATACTCGATTCAATTTATTGTTTTGCAAAGAATCCTTGTGAGGGTCGGATGACTCTCTTTCCTCCTTTTTTGTAGTTTCCTCTTTGTTTTGTTGCTTTCTGCTCATGCATACGTTTCAGAACTGTTAAAACATCCTGCATAATTATGGAAACCAACAGCCAGCAATTTTGTTTTATTATTACTATTATTTTATCGATTTTGGGGCATTTCATATTAATTCTGTTGTGAATGAGAATCGCGATTCTTACATGAATCGATTATTTTTGGCACACCTCTACATAGAAAGTTCAAGTCAAAAATGATAAAATGTTGATTGTAATTAGAATCACAAAAAGCACAAACAAGCTGCACAGTTTGCTCCTACTTCCACATTGGTTTCACCTCCCAAATAAAGTCATGAATTTCTTGTTCTTAACACAATAATCATAAAAAGACGTCATCAATCCCGCACACAACAGCTGCAAGCCAGACAAACCGAGGAAATAAAATAATCCAAACAAAACATAATCTCTACAAACTCGTAAAAGCATCCGGAGTTGGATTACAGTGGTGTTAAACTATTGAAAAATATCTTAAATTTGAACATTTTCTACATTGGAGGTCTGTATTTAGCCCCGCAGTGAGCCGTGTTTTTCGGCTACGTGGGCACTTTCAGCCAGACTTTGGCAGGCACAGAGTTTTCCACATTAGATGAGCTCAAATGATGATGGGAAACTCATCTTTAAAATGCCAAAGATGATGCGATTGATTCAAGCAGAGGAATCTGTGTCTGTGAACTTTGCTGCACTTCTGATTCTCTTTCTCATCATGTAATCATTAGTTAAAAACGTAATTCATTCTTTTTATCATCTCAGTCTGTGATTTGGACAAACCTCCCTTTCTGCAGGCTTTATTTTATTTACTAAAAAATCTATAGGAGGCACTTTGTTGACAAGAAACATGTAGAAAGCACGTTAAAATCAAGTTTAATTTGTTGACATCTAAACCTCATTAAGCAGCAAATCAAGCAACAAATCCCAAAAAACTTGGTCTTTTCAGAAAAACCAAAATGAAGGAATTTATAGTTATTACAGGCTAGTACTGATGTTAGAAGCACAACACTAGATTATTAGGGTTTCCTTTTTATAATGTTTGGTTTATTATGTGTTAATTGATATAGAGTAGTTACATGTCCAAATCATAAACAACACATAAGTGAAACGTTATGATAACATTAGGTTGAGATTTTTGGATGAATGCCTGTAATTCAGCCGTAGGTCAGTAGGGGGCGAACTCAGGCATTGAAGAATCGTGTATAAAAAGATGTACTTCCTGTGTGGTTTTCCTTGTCAGCCCGGTGACAATTAAACCTCACTCGGTTCCAGAATTCTGGTGTTGTATGACTTTATTCCGTCCACAAATCATTTTATTTAACAATGGTGTTTTCATTTGACTTCAGTCATATTAAACACGTATTTTTCTTACATAAGCATAAACTTTCCTTGTTTTGTGCTGTAAACAAGTGGAACAACTTTTACCTTTTGTTTGATTTACATGGCTTGAAATGGTCAGTTTTTATGTTTTGTTATTATATATTTTTATTATATATATTTTTAATTTACATTATTCCTGGGGGAGACTAAAGAAAAGAGCAACAGTCACTGTCATCCCTAAATTCAAGAAATCATAAATTATGACGGGTAGATAAAAAGCTTTGACCAAATCCTCATCCACAAACCAAACAAAAAACTGCATATAAAAGACTGAGAAAAGCTCATTTTCAAGTAATAAATAAAAATAAAAAAATACACAGAACATACTGTTAACGTCACACAAAAGAAACAGACTTCTGTGCGTTTTTCTTTACCTTGGCACTGGAATCCTTGCTTTCCAAATCCCCTGTGAAAAAAGAAAATAGAGATTGTATTGAGCAGCTCTTTACACAGTGAATCAACTCTTTTCACTCAGACATGAACAGATATTCAGTCCAGGGACAAATACTTTATACAATCTATAACCCTACTGAAGGGCTATGCTGAAACGTTTTGGACATTTCTATAAAATTACAGCAACCATTAATAACTTTAAAAAAATGAAAACTGAAATTCAGAAATGACATTTTGGATTAGCTCAGTATCTGATAAAATGACTGTGCTGCTGCAATTTTGTGTTGGCGAATGTCCATCTTGAACTGTAATCTACAACATCTACGGCAACTAGGCCCGTCACAACAATAAATCACTTAATCGTATGAAAAATTAAAATGAAGAAGATAAAATGAAAACAATTGAGATCTTTTTTTTCATACGTTTTTTTGGCCCCTTTCTTGTTCCACATATTTTATGCAATTTCAACAATTCATTTATCAAAATGTTCAGGGCATTCCAGCTATGACTTTTGGTATTTATGCTATTTATACCTGTTTAGCTGTTTCCCTTTTTAGCCACTTTTTAGCCACTTTTTAGCCACTTTTTAGCCACTTTTTAGCCACTTTTTAGCCGTTGAAAAGGAATGGGGCTATTTTCAACATCCTTGAAATCTTTCAAAATGTTTCTAAATCTTTACAGCACCTTCCACGATTTGTTCTGCTCATGCACCTTTTAACTTTCTTGTGCTAATTTTAGCTATTTTTTTATAATTTTAGCTGTTTTCTGCTATTTCAGCTAAAATTCTACTTGTTTCTGCTATTCCTCTGCTATTTTCTACTTCTTTGTAATTCTTTCTTCTACTTTGTGCTATTTATGCTCCTCACAGATGCTTTCTGCTTCATTCAGCAATTTGCTGCAATTTTAGCTAATGTTCAGCTGTTGTTAGCTAAAGTTAGTTTTTAAGCTAAATACATACGTTTGGTAGCTATTACTACTTATCACTGCTACGTTCAGCAAACTTGTGCTCCTTATGCTGATTAAAACATTTCCAGCTACGTTTTAGCAGTTTTACTAAAAACTTTGGCTGTTTTAGCCATTTTAATACTAATTATCTTGTTTTAGTAGTTTTATGCAGATTTTTCTACAATTTTTTTTTACAATACTTTAAACATCTGGGTGCTACTTTCAACTTCTGACTGCCACCTTTAGCTTATTTTTATGCTAATTTTTGCTTTTTTCTTCTATTTTAGTTAAGGTTCTGCCTCTTTTGCTTATCGTCTGCAATTTGTTTCCTTTTTGTAATTCTCTCTGCTAATTAGTTAGTTTTTTTAAAGCTAAATACATATTTTTTTAGCTTTTACAACTTATCTCTATTAAGTTCAACAAACTTGTGCTTCTTATGCTTCCTTATGCTAATCAAAACATTTCCAACTACTTTTCAGCTGTTATACTGAAAACTTCGGCTGTTTTAGCTTTTTTTCTACAAATTATGACTTTTCTAGTATTTTCTGCAGTTTTTTATGCTAACTGTATATTTTTACAACTCTTTCACCATCTCTGTGCTTTTTTCAACTGGTTTTTGCTACCTATAGATTGTTTTATGCTAATTTTAGCTTTTTTGGCTATTTTAGTTAAAATTCAGCTTTCTGCTATTTGACTGCATGCAATAGCCAACATTATTGTAATTATTTCTGCTAATTTGAGCTGTTTAAGCTTCTTACAGTTGCTTTCTGTTATATTCATTTCATTCATTTCTGATTTTTTAACGATCTTTTTGCTTATTCCTACTTTTTTTCTGCAAAATTAAAGATTTTTTGTTCCTTTCTGTTTTTCAAATTGAACTTGCATTAACATTTTTGCTATTAAACATGTTCGGCTCAATTTCAGCAGCTTTCAGCTTAAGTTTTCAGCATGTAGCATCCACACAAGCATTTTTGCAGGAATCTCTAGTTTTCATTTGTTTTGCTTGTTTGTTTTGTTTTCTGATGCCTCCTTTCAGATGGCAACGCCCTCAGGGCACCGTGCCAAACCTTGGGATTGCTGGCAGTTGTTTTTTACATCAATTTTAATGTTAACTTTCGCAAACGGTGTTTATATCGTTATATTAGTTTAAACTGGTCTCCAACAATATGATTGTTTATCGCAATCATTTCTGAGACAATTTATTGTCCAGTAAAATTTGTTATAATACCAGGGATTTCATTAAAAACCACCCAGTGATGTACGAAATGTTTTGCTAATAGACATGCAAGGTTGACTCCAGCAGTTATAACTATTCTTCAAAGATCTTGTGCAATAAGGAACACTTGGAGCATTTCTTATAAATGACTCTCAGCTACTACCACACTAAATTTTATTTTGGTAACAGACACAAATTATTAGCATTTTTAAGTGTAAAAAAGTTGTGGTAAAAGCCAAATCCAACATTTTCATTAAAGCAGGGGTGTCCAAACTTATTCCCTCAGGGGGCCAAAATGAAAATCTACCCAAAGGCTGCGGGCCAAATGCAATAATATAACAGAGGAAATGTTAATACTTTTTAAGTAAAGTGCTTTTACTTTTTATGATTAAGCCAAGAGCCAGTGCAGTGGCCCATGTTTTGTTTGTGTTTTTAATCTGTACACTTGCTCAGGCAGCAAAGGCTCATGGGACGTTTCATATATTGATAAAATATGAGCATTTTTAGTCTTATAAAGTTTTCAAATCTACATGTGTGCTTAAATCTAATGTAAATATCTTCTTTGGTTTCTTGTATTTTATTCATAATCTTAATATAATTCAGTGACAAAGTCAGCTATCTGTGCTACAGTCCCTTATTTAGTCACTGGGCCGTTGGATGTAATTACTGTACATGGAAATACAGAGTTTCTACAGAGGATGACAGGCAATTAAAAACTACTGGTGGGCCAAATGAAATGGCTTAGCGGGCCAATATTGGCCCGCAGGCCCCACTTTGGGCACCTCTGCATTAAAGCAGCGCAACAAAGTTTCATCATTTAGCAATGATCTCCCTCAAAAACCACACTAAATGATTGGATTTGAGCTTTTATTTTGAAAGTTATCCCATTTAGGCTGTAGTTTCATGTGTCCAAGTGTTTTCTGATCGTTTATGTTCTGCCTCGGCCCTGTCCTCGTGTTTAATGTCGCCGCGACGACGACCGAACTTCTTAACAATGACCCTCCTGCACGAGGACAGTGTTTGCGCACTAAAGCAACAAGTTGTTCGTCCTCAGCTCACACCGACTGTGTGTTTTGCACTAAGGAGTGGTGCTAAGAGGAGCACAGGTCACAGTGTAAACCTGCCAACAGTTACACACTCGTAGCAGTAAAAGGGCCTGAAGTCACACACACCCACCTTCGACAGCAGAGGACTGGAAACGTGGGCGTAACTCCAACCTAATGCACTCCTCTCACACTGAAAAAACACTAAAACTATGAAAACTGATCTGCGTTCTAAACATTTACATTTAGCATGTGATTAAAGTGATAATATGCATAGATTTGTCCATGATTTCAGAGTGTTAAATGAAAGCATGTGTTGTCGATTGCCTTTACAGCCGGTAACGGAGTGAAATCCAAACACACCTTGGTCAAACAGTTTCAATATTTTTCCAAAGTATATATAAAAAAATACACCAGTTTCAATGGTTCAAATATTTCTCAGGAAAATGGAAACATTAGTCATCAAACTGGGCTGAACCCAGTAGCTGCACTACAGTCGTTTGTTCGACAACTCAAATCCAAAACTACGAGAATAACGAGAAGGGGGGAAAAAAGTTGTCACTTCACTGCACACTGACTCAAGAAGAAATCTGTTTCTTTGATCTTTTTGCACAAACTGAGCAAAAATATCTTTTTTATTCCACTAATTATCCCAGATCATTTCCCCAAATCAGGTTGAAACTTTTCTTTCTTCTGCTCATTTTACATTAAAGTCATGTTGGGCCAAATGTGGCTCTTTTTTTGCAGTGGACTTTTGTAGACCAAAAAAAAATGAAATAAAATAAAATAAATCACATAGAAGTGCAAAAAAAATGGCTAATTTCAGCAATTATTCTGCAACATTTGAATGCAGTTTGTGTACCAGAATAATCCTAATTATAGAAAGGAAAAATGTATAAATTAATCCAACTTCTAGCCATAACTTAAATACACCATAATTACACATTTATTAAAAAAAAAACACATTAGATAACAAAAGCTAAGGGGGGAAAGCAGAAAGCTGTTTTGAAAACATTTTGTTCAAAACAAGCCACTCACTCTGCAAAAATGTGAAACGCAGGACCTTTAAAGAGTAGATTTGCCTTTTGTTTATTATGGGACCTTCAGCAACAAGCTAGACTCATTTTACAAGTTTAAAGTAGAATGCATGTTTATTTTCTTTAAAAATAAAAAAGAAGATGTGCATAGTTCAATGTTTAAATTCTTGTTTTTTTCCCCGTCTCTTCACAAAAGTTTGGTCTCTCTTTAAAACAAGTTTAAACATGCCAACATGCACACAGATGATCCTAGATTTACATATGTAATAAACTTGTGATGCTGTAGTATTTATATCTAACTTAATAAATTGTGTTAAACCAATCTTTTGTAGCTCAGGTTAAGAATATCCAGTGAGAAAACAAAAACAACAAACATGGCTCCTGAGCCTGCAGAAGGTTGCAGACCCCTTCCAGGATTGTTATTTTCAAGTCAAGACTAATGACAGAGACAGCAGTAACTCCTCCCACAGCCGGGAGCAGGACATTTAGGTGCACCAGAGTTAAACCAGGACTTTTTTTAAAATTATTTTTTAATCCCTCCTGAGAGGAGATTCCTGGTGGTGTTTAAGTGTTAGAAAAGTGCAGGAAATGCGGGTTCCGGGGAGCCCAGAAGTTGCTGAAAGTCTCCGAGCTGCAACAGGCAGCAGGGTGGAGGAAGAGGAGGAGGAGGAGGAGGAGGTGGGAGAGACGGCAGGCTTACCAGATGAAGTCCGTGCAGTGGCTGCAGAACGTCGGCTGCTTGAAGAACCTGGCTATGAATTTATGGTTCTTGACTTCGTGGACGTTTTTTTGCCTCAGAGCTCCTTTTCGGGCGAATCGGTTCGCTACGTCCTCGGTGGACGAGTCGATCAAACTTACATCAGCCATGTCCACCTGAAGACAAATCAATGCAGACGCTTTTTGTTGTTTTTCTTTGTTTTATGTATATATATTATTTGTTTTGTTGTTTTCCTCCAGGAGTGTTTTCTTTCTTTCAGTCTGTGTAAAAGAGTTCCCTTCAGAGTGGAGACAGAAAGTGAAGCGGCGGTCTTCACTGTACTGCCTGTCTGCGGGCTTTCCCTGCCTGTCGCTGCTCCACTGACACTGACAGCTCCACTTCTATCAACACTAAGCTTATGAGACAAACTGCTTCCGGTAGGCGCCTTCAAAGTAAAAGTGTCCTCGTAGTGTCCTCCTTTAATAGGAGCGGGTTGGTTTATTTTTGAATGCAGGTTAACACAAGTCAACAACGCAATGAAATGCTTACATTATTATTACCAAAACCAAGGTCCCACACGAATTTATTAAAGGAAGGCTCAGAAAGCTATATTATTATATTATATTATATTATATT
>NW_013953524.1:78955-79396 GCF_001266775.1 Austrofundulus limnaeus
ATATTATATTATATAAAGCATTTTATTAAAAAATTAACAATTAAAAATAGACCTTTTCACTCGTGCTTCACAGGGTTTATCTAGTTTGTCCCTGTTTTTTTTTCCTCAACTAAACACCCATGTTGCTGTTGTTTTATGTCGACTATTTTCATACTGAAACATTCAGGAGCTGACACATTTAATTAGTAACATAAACATTCTACAGTTGAGAAAATAACAATAAACTAAACAGTGTTGTGTAAAAATGTACACATTCAGCTGTGTGACAGCATGGAGCCGAAACACGTCCTGTTTCCTGCCCTTTTTAAAAACATGGTATTTTTGGAGTGCTGTCCCTTTTTTTCACATTCAGTATTAGCCAATAGTTTCGCAACAGTGGATAGTTTTTAAGAAGCTTGAAAAAAAAAAACATTGTTAAAACGACCCTGTTGGCTGTTAGTG
>NW_013953525.1:0-34738 GCF_001266775.1 Austrofundulus limnaeus
CACACACACACACATCCATTTACTTGCATCAAAATGAGGACACTGTATTGACTTCCATTCATTTTTGTAACTGTATTTATGCCTAACCAGACATTTTCCCCAAAACACTAACCTTCCTAACACTAACCTGAACCAAAACTTAAGTCACACAATACCTCTAACCTAACTAGTAAAGCACTGTAGAGCTGCAAATAAAGTGAGGATTGAAGAGGTCCCCACTTTACATTAAAGACCTTGCTTTGATAGTATACTATGGTGCAAATGGTTCTCACTCTGTAGTAAAAACAAGTACACACACACACTCAGGTAATGGCTGGCAGAGGCCTGACTGTACTTCTGTTCACATAATCAGCCTTCGTGCAAACAGCTGAGAAGCTTTTACTGACTGCTAAGAGAAAAAAAATAAAAGATGACTTTTAATAATAATACAAGTGGAACTTTTAATGCTGAAAAAAAAACACCCAGATTATTTTCTGCATAACATGTTCATTTTTTTTTGCTTTGTGGGGTTATGTCTTCCCAGGATTTGTATTCTTTTTCAGCTGGARGGAAGTGAATTACGGTGCTTTGAAAACATTTTCAGACCCCTTGAATTTTTCCACATATTGTTTGGCGTGTTTCTTGGTCTTTGTGGTGCTGTTTAATCATTAATGCTCTGTAACYAACCTCTGAGGCAGAACAGCTGTGTTTAAACGGAGTCACACAGGTGYGCTCCATTAACTAATTAGGTGATTTCTGAAGGCGACTGGTTGCACTGGATTTTAGTTGGAGGTAAACGGCTGATGACAAGAGGAACGCCACACTTTTCAGATTTGTATTTGCAAAAAGGTTTTTAAACTTATTCCAGTTTACAATTATGTGCCTCTTTGTGTTATTTTATCTTATGAAATCATAGTTTGTGGTAACATGACAAAATGTGTGTGTGTGTGTGTGGGCGGGTAATTTTTAAGACGATGTACAAGTGTCTAATGCCTCTGAGTTTGAGTTCAGGATTTCTGATCCTGTCAAGTGTTCGTGAATATATTTTGAGAAATAAAAAAGATCTGTATCTGAGTATTTTCTGCCCCTGAAGTAAAGGCTTCTATTTGGCCCTGATGAAATCTTTTGCCCTCTATGATTGTGTGTGGAAACAAAACAAAACAAAAAAAAACTTGCTTTGCTTCAGCTTGAGGACAAATGGAGCATCGGACCACAGCCCCTCGGTTGGTTTATTGTCATGTTTGATGTTGACAGGCCTGACATGTTCAAACCTACGCACCCGCTTCGGATGTTATCATGCATTAAATGGACGTTATTTGCCATTATCAGTCCCATAGACTGGCTTTAGACTGTCCCGACTGTGCCACCTAGTGGGTTCTCCATCCCATAGAATGGCTTCAGACTGTCAGCTGGTTGATATGAGTCACAAAACCACTAAGGTTTTTTTATGCAATCTGGTTAATATGAGGCATAAAACCACTAAGGTTTTTTATGCATTCTGGTTAATATGAGGCATAAAGCCACTAAGGTTAACTTTAGAGAAAATGAAATGGGCTACGATAAAGTAGACCGGACTCCGGCGGTAGCAGATTGTTGCATTCCAACGTATACGGCACTGGTAAACCACTAGGGGGCACAGTCGGGACAGTCTGAAACCATTCTATGGGACTGATAACCACTAATAATGTCCATTTAATGGACTGATAACATCCGAACCGGCTGACCTACGGAAGCYTAGAGCTGTCACATGAATGAAATTATTTTTAAACTTGATCTTGTTATAATGAGAAAACTCTTGTAAAAATGAGAAAATATGTCATTATAACGACAAAAATATGTCGTTATAATGAGAAAACTATCTTGTAAAAATGAGAAAACTATCTTTTTGTATCAAGTTAACCATCTCATTATAACGTGTTATGGTTTCTTCTGGTTTGTCACTTTCACTGAAGTTTWCTGCCTGGATGGCGTGATGGAGAACACGACTATATAAACAAAAACAAAAAGAACGCATATTATTTAGGTTTGTGCTCAGACGTTGCAGCTAGTAGCACTTCTTTAGCAATACGCACTCTCTAATCTGAATTCAGACACTATTATTTCAAAAACATTATTCAGTACGTACTGAATAATGATTTTGAAATAATAGTGTCTGAATTCAGATTATTCAGTACTAACTGACTTTGTCATTTTTTAGTCTAGAAATGTGTTCCTCTTGCAGATTTCTTCTTCGTAAAAAGGCATATAGTGGCTCAGTCATGTTCTCCATCACGCCATCCAGGCAATAAACTTCCGTGAAAGTGACAAACCAGAAGAAACCATAACACATTATAACGAGGTGGTTATCTTGATATAACAAGATAGTTTTCTTGTTTTTACGAGATAGTTTTCTCGTTATAACGAGATCCAGTTTAAAAATAATTTCATGTCATGTGACAGCTCTACTCTTCTGTGCAAACCAGACACAGCATTTCAGAAACTAAACCGAGAGACAAAAAACATAATCACTAAACCAAGAGACAAAAAAAACAAACAAAAAAAAAACACATTAATTAAATGGCTAATGCAACAATAACAGGAAACATTTCAGAAAAATAAAGTACCAATTTTGGAGGAATACAAAATTCCAGACTACGGTACTTAGGTGTTTTGTTTTCTCTGTCATGTTTTGTTTTATTCCATTTTTACCTGAATACCTAATGGCAGAAGTGACACAGCATTAAGACTGAAGACCATTTCATAAGGTGGTTGTAATGTTATGGCAGATCAGAGTGTCTTTAGTTCAGTCCCTCTTTAAACTGTGCAAAAGATGCTAAAGTTAAAATACTGGCGTGTGACTGAGAAGCAAACAAAAACAGAGCCTGGTGTGAGTGCAATAAACGCCCTGAAGTGGCTAATGGTCACAATAACACCCAGTAATTAATCACCTCTTTAGTTTTACTGTGTCCATCAGCAGCACAGCTCACCTTCACATGGCYYTGTGCTCTCCATGCTCCAGTGCTTTTTGTGATTTGTCTCTTTGAAGGTGAGCGCAGCATCCACCCTGAAGAACAGCTGCAGGACACATGTTGTCTGCACGGCACTGTAAGGAAAATAAAACCCATTTTAGATGCTCCAAGGTCCATCAGAGGAGAAATATTCTTAGAGGTAAAAAGAAACTCATCTGGTTAGGCTTATCTGGGGACAATTRGAAGAAGATTTGACCCAACAAATTTAAAGTTGATTTAGATAATTAAATTTAAATAAAACTTTTTTACACAAACCAAAACACAGGATTAGGAATGTAACCTTTGGGCCTGCAAACAGCAAAGCATTAAAACTGACACAACTCTCTAAAAATGTCTACAGAGCCCAGGGGAAATTTTCTCATTACTTAGATAATGAA
Source organism: Austrofundulus limnaeus (assembly GCF_001266775.1). Taxonomy (NCBI): domain Eukaryota; kingdom Metazoa; phylum Chordata; class Actinopteri; order Cyprinodontiformes; family Rivulidae; genus Austrofundulus; species Austrofundulus limnaeus. Next base: position 3,365 of record NW_013953525.1, read on the forward strand.
GGACATAAAGCAAACAGTTCATGTGAGGAAACCCACCACATCACAGAAACTCTTGTGAACAGAAAAATAAACTAAAATTTCTCCACGAAGAGTAACCATCATAAGAAATATTCAGCTGCAGTTATGCTTTATAAAAATGTTTTACTTGATACTGGTGATTAATAACAGGTAAAATGTTTTATAGTTTTTTTTAATTCATTTATTTACATTTCAAGTAATATATTTGTTTTTTTGGCTCATAAAGAAAATTTAATATTCAAACACCACTATTATAAGGTGTTTAGAAAATATATTCACATCAACTTATTTTACCTTTGAAATGTGCAAACGGAGACTTTTTGTATAAGTTTCACCGTTTTAAGTAATAATTTGATCAACATTTTCTTTAACAGTTTTGTATTCATGGCTTCAGTCCTCCTCAGCACCTTTTTGTTTGAGCTTTTCAAAGTAAAATGTTAGCATTTAAAGGGTAAAACGTGAAATCTAAACTTTACTCACCGAAAATTGTTAGACTCAACAGCGCTAACACAACAAACTGATGAAAGTGTAATTCAAGTTGAACGTGTTTCTGATATGTTTGACTTTCTAAAGACAACCTATTAAGTCAAATGATCGCTGTTTGAATTTCTGACCTCCCTACAAAATATTAAAAAGTGCGCCCTTCCGTTTCGATGATGTCATCTTTGCAAGGTGAGCGAGAGTTCCGCCGCCATTTTCTTAGCTAGCATGAGGTTGTCGAGATTAGCTTGTTTAGCTCTGGAAATGTCGTGCTCAAATTTCGCCTAGCGCGGTAGATTTTCAATGCTTTCAGCTGTATTCTTTTGTCTGGCACACACTCGTAGACCAGAGAAGGACGCGTGTGTTCGCTGARGGTAAACACAACGCGAAGTTAATTTTATATGCTCATTCATTTTTTTCCGAACTGTCTCAAGTTTGCTAGCTCGTTTAGCTAGCTGGCTAACTTGCTTACGTTTTATGGTTGAGAAAACATTTCACTTTCATGGCTGTTGGTTCTTAAGTAGTACAGTTGTGGAGTGAGTGTTTGGCGCTGTTTTATCTGCTTTTGATTTTCCTTTTTGTTTTCCTCTCGGAAGTAAATTTGAGTCAGATTAGGAATAATAATAATTAAAAAAAACAACAACTCGGTGTGTGTTTACTAAGAACTTGAGCTCCATCACCTGATTCCACTTGGACCAGCTCTCAACACCATGTCGGAGCTGTACATTCGGGTGGCTGAGGATGAAAGTGAGGAGCCCATGGAGATCCCCTCAGAAGACGATGGGACGGTTTTGTTATCATCGGTGGCAGCTCAGTTCCCAGGGGCTTGTGGTCTGCGGTACAGAAACCCAGAGTCCCAGTGCATGAGGGGGGTTCGGCTTGTGGAGGGAGTCCTGCACGCGCCTGAGAGCAACTGGGGGAACCTGGTTTATGTCGTCAATTACCCCAAAGGTGAGATGAACGTCTTCCAGTAACTTCTAAGCACATTAACTCCCTGTGTAAATTTATCTAGCCAACAATAAACATGTATGACAAGACTAATATTTAATTAGGGTTGAATGTGTGTGAGCAAAGTCAGTTTGCAATTTTAAAGTTTAAATAACTCTGAGAACTTTTTGCTCTTAAGGCTTTAATGACCAACAAAGGGAAATTCGTGCACCATATGAATATCTTAATCCTGTGTTTTTGAAGTAAAAATGGTAGCTAAGAGGACGTAAAACCAGGGGTTCTCCCTTACAAGTGTGAAAAKTTTCCAGGGACCCCCTCATAAAACCAGTGCTGTTGTAGAAATATTTTACTATCATGCTTACTTACATTTTAACCCCTAAATACTATAGGAATATAATTTTTTCGCTCCGTTTAGTGTGTTTGTTTTACTAGTGCATTGTTCCCCATATACATTTTTTTAAAATAAAATCCAAATTAAAGATTGTAAATTTTTTGAGGACCCCAAGATAGTGCTCGTGGACCCCTGAGGGTCCTGGGACCCTCGTTTTAGAACCTCTGCCATAAACAGTATTCATCCATCCATCCATTTTCTGTACACGCTTCTTCCTTTTTTCAGGGTTGCTGTTCAGTGCAATTGTTGCTGTATCTGGAAATGTAACTTAAATCTCTGTTATGCACACAGGGTTTTTTTATTTTTATTTTTGTCAAGCGTTTATCTCAGACAGAATGACAGTGAGCATGTGTTTTGTTCCAATGTCTACCTGAAAGTTGTCACTGAAAGATTTAAAAACAGTGTTTGTGACAGTATGGAGGCCTGACATGACTGAAAGTTTGATCTTTGGAAAGACCGGTGCGTTTAAGAGTGTCTGGACGTGTTTTTTAAACTATTTATACTTCACAGATAACAAAAGGAAGATGGAAGAAATAGACGCTGCCTCAGCTGTGAAAGTTAAAAGAGGCTTTCAGAAGACATCAGATCTAATTGTGCTCGGATTGCCTTGGAAAACAACAGAACAAGACCTGAAAGATTATTTCAGTACCTTTGGGGAGGTCATCATGGTGCAGGTAGATACGCGTGTTTCATTTTATTTTGGATGTTTCTCGGTCTTTGATTAGCTTGTCATTTGACTGCAGCGTAAATGTGCTGCGTGTTCTCTGTGTCCAGGTGAAAAGAGATGCAAAAACTGGCAACTCGAAAGGTTTTGGGTTTGTCCGGTTTGCAGACTACGAGACACAAACTAAAGTCATCGCTCAGAGACACATGATTGATGGACGGTGGTGTGATTGTAAACTTCCAAATTCAAAGGTTTGCTGAACACWGTTTACTCACACAACTGTTAATAATTCTTTTTTTTTTTACTTTTATTGACTGATAATCATGATTTAAAAGTTTTTGTATCGTAATGAATTGCATAGAGGGGTACAAGTTACAAAAGCTGTTTTAAATGCAATTTGTTAAGCAGCTAGATTAATCTTATTTTGAATATGTCTGGGCCTCTGTGTCCTCTTGTCCTCTCAGGCATGTCCTGATGAGCCCATGCGGAGCCGTAAAATCTTTGTTGGCCGCTGCACAGAAGACATGACAACTGATGATTTGAGGCAGTACTTCATGCAGTACGGTGAAGTCACTGATGTCTTCATTCCTAAACCTTTCCGGGCATTTGCYTTTGTCACATTTGCTGATGATCAGGTAAAAAAATGGCCACACTGGGTTAAAACAACATCAAATAGCGTTTGTTTAAGATAAGTGTTACAATAAAAGTTACCAAAGACTGTCACTTCTCTCTCTCTCAGGTTGCCCAGGCCCTGTGTGGTGAGGACTTGATCGTCAAGGGGGTCAGCGTGCACATCTCCAATGCTGAGCCCAAACACAATAATAGTAGGCAAATGATGGATCGAGGGCGGTTCGGGGCTGGTGGGTTCAGTCAGGGTTATGGTAGTAATCGRAGTGGGCTTGGCAGTGGTAGCGGCGGGGTTAATTTTGGGGCTTTGGGTCTTAACCCGGCCATGGTGGCCGCTGCCCAGGCAGCTTTGCAGGGCAGTTGGGGAATGATGGGCATGCTGGCTAACCAGCAGGGTCTGAACACAACAGCAGGCACAGCCTCAACAACCAGAGATCAGACGTACAGCTCTGCCAGCACCAGTTACAGCAGCCCCAGCTCAGCTAGCCTTGGCTGGGCTGCAGGCACTAATGCTGCTTCCAACAGCGGCTTCAGCTCTGGCTTTGGCACGTCTATGGAGTCTAAATCCTCTAGTTGGGGAATGTAGATAGCTAGAAATTGACCTTTTCTGTCGCTGTTAGGCTAATTTGGTAAGTATGCTTATATGGAGGAATGGCTTGTATCTTATTTAAAAAAATACACTGCCTTTTATTTTATTAAAGCTGAAATTTCTACTGGTGTGACTGATGATGTCATGCATTGAATGCATGAAAAGTTTAGTGTTTGGAATCTTCACACTTAGTTTTGTTTTTGAGCTTAAGTTACAAACATGACTGCATGCATAATTATTTATAAACATGCACGAACGAGTATCTGGAGATCCTCCCCCCACAGTCAGTTATATGGGCAGTATATAGTTATCTATATGTTTATGATTTTGGTTGCATTTTTTTTGTTTATCTTTTGTAAACGCCTTCATAAAAGTTTCTTCTGCAGTTCATCAACTCTTTCACAATTTCCCGGGAGGACTCGCGTCATTGGCAGCAATGTTGGGCAGATCTCAGTATCAGTTCCCCTCCTCCCATGTGTAAATGCATTATCATCCGAGAACAAAGCTTCACTGCATAAACTGTTAGACGGTGGGTGTTTTTGTTTTGTTTTGTTTGTTTTTTGTTCCTAATTTTGTGGGGGGGTATAGAAATCTTGTCTGCTCCTGTCGCTTTTTCAGCTCAGTGAGTGGTTTTGGTGTTGGACCGAGTGAGAGTGAGCGAACGGGAGGGCTAAATGAAAGACAGCACGTGTGAGAAGAACTGTTTGTGCATTTTTTTTAAGACAAATGCCTGGGAGAGTTGAGTAGGACCTGTGGCTTTGTGCGAGTGTGAGAGGAAGAAGCACGTACGAGTGTGTTCCCAGTGACCATCACAAGGACATTTCTTGCATCTCGAGATCCCCAAGTTCTCTGCTTTTTTTCCTCATAATTTTCTATCAACCTTAATTCTTTAAGAACCACAGCTAAATGTCAAGTGCTCTGACTATTTGTACCCTTTACTGTCTGATTTGACGTGAATGCTGTCTGCTTGTGTTCCTCATTTTCTCCTTGTTACCACCCTCTCTGTGTGAAAATGTGACTTTGTGTTAGTGAAGTCTGTGTGGAGGGAAAACACTTTAACGTATCGGAGTTTGAAAGACGATGTGGTGAATGCTTGAAAAGTTCCCATCGGAAGTTTGTGTTTGAAGTGGACATGAATGCATTTTCTATGTTTTGTGAATCAAAGGGAAGTCTGAAATAAAACGTTATTTGACTAGTTATAATACCCTCTTAACAGTGGCTTGTTTTTGACTTCACATTAATTGAATTGCCAACACTTTAATTCACATGTATAGGACCGTGGAACATGGAACGCCCTGTTTCCCATCAGAACCCCGGTTGGAGTCAAAACAAGAAAGATGAAGCTGTTTTTTCTTTCCCCCGTGAGCCGTCCCAAACCACAATGGAGTTCCTGCACCACGGCCTTAAWCCTGAAATGGATCTTCGCCACCTCACAAGCAAGAAAACCCTGAACCACTTCATTTAGAGTGGCTCATCATACTCACTTAAAAAAAAAAACCTACCTACAAAATCTGGACCAAAGTCGCATCTACTTGCTAGCAGTTATAATTTTGTCCTTCCAAATCTGTCACAAAGCCTGTCTTTTTTTTTAAGCTGCTATATTTGTCAGTAAGTTTTATTTGACCTCCTAACAGCCTCTGACTGACAAAAGTTGTATCGGTTTGGCAGGAAGTGTGAGCCTTTTGCTTACCATTTTATTGTTTAAAAAAATTAGTTGGTTTAAAAGAATTCAAAGAAACTGAATATCCATGCCAATGAGAAATCACACTGTGTGTTAAACTATTAGTCTCATTGTAAAATAAATTTTTTTCTTCATTATTTTCAGTCTCTGGATGTTGATGAACATGGTGTTTTCTGTGTTAAGAATTTTATATGCTGTGTTTTTGTCTTTCCATGCCCTTCAGTAAACTTCAGAGTTCAGATTTTGTCAGTAGTCCTGTAATTCTCTGCTTTCTACTATGTAGTATTTATCAGACTTTTTATTTATTTATTTATTTATTTATGGTAATATGACCTGTGTGTAGCTCTAGAGTTCTGCCTGCAGGTGGTGCTGTTGTGCCATTTTATTTTACCTTTTTTTTTTTTTAAAACTTGGTAGTCTCCAAATCTCCCTCCCACCTCAAGGAATTTAGAGATATCTGAATTTCTTAAACATTTAAGTCCAAGTTAAAGTTTCATATTTCCTGATTGGGTCAAGAGGAAGGGAAACTGCAGTTTGAAAATTTGTAATATTTAGACAAACATACAAAGATAATGTGAAGACAAGAATATTATCTGAATGATCAAAAATGACTGTTGCAATATGAGTTATAAATCATCAATTATATAGACAAATTAATGCCGTTCACCCTCAAACCTAGAGTTGTGTAATTCTTGTTGGCTTTTGAAGGGCACATTTAGTTTCTTAGATTGTGTTTGCCATCTTCTGAAGTACTGACCTATCCAAGTAATGTGGCTCTGGACCTTTTAGTTCAAGGAAAACTTGTTCATGTTTGTTAAGTCATCCTAGAAGGCGACCTGTGATGGTCAAAGGTTCATTATTGCTAGTGATTGTTTATTTTAAGTTTGTGTGCTGGAGATGCAGACAAGCTGCAAACAGGCGAACAATCAAAATAGTTAAGAACATTTTGCATTATTCATAGAGGAACATGTTAAAGATTAATCACCGGATTAAATTACATTTTTCCTAATTGTGCAAAAAGAACCTGATAGGGTTTTTGTTGGTTAAAGTTCCATGAGTCAAACATGAAGGTCTTTGTTGAAAACAACTCTTGCGTCAGAACAACGGGCAACAAACTTATCAYTGTCTGGAGGCCTTGTGTGTGACTCACTTGACAGAAATATTGCCTCTTTTCTCATTTATAATTTTCATTTGCACAGCGAGACTGTTCACTTTTAACAGGGTTTGTGTTTTGTTTTGAAGCAAGCAGGACTGACATTTGTGATGTGAAGAACCAGCTGTAGAAAACAGGAAGCTAAAGGGGAGATTTTAAATTTGTTAGGCAACAAACAGTAGACAAAAAGAGGAAATAAGAGGAGGGAAGGGGTTTATTTTTGCGCAGTCTCACCTGGAGTTTTTTTCTTTTCAATTCAAAAGGCATTCAAAGCCCATTAATAAGCAACATATGCACTGATGAGGCCTGACCTCTGCTCATTACATTTCAACAAAATGTTCTTAAGAGACAATCTGACATTAGTTCATAGAAGCTGTTTGCCACCTAACAACTGTAGAGCTCTGCAGCGACTTAAAGGGTTTTAGTTGTTRGTCAGAGCATGACAAGGAAACTGCTGTGTTCCCTATGAACGTATTTTAAAATTAAACCTCAAAATACTGTGCTAGTAGAACTACTATTACAAAAAATATAACATTTGAAAAGTTACCAGTTAAACAAGACGTCCTAAGAAATTATGTATAATTTAATTACATGTATAAATCCTCCTGCTGGACATCTGATATTACACACATCTCCCGTTATAAAAGCATCCTGTTATTTATCACTCTATATATTGACTGGCTCCCGTATTGTTACGCTTTACCATTGAAGCTACTTAGAAAGGGATTGAAATCTTTATTTAGCCTGTTACGGCACAGGGCAGTGGTTCATCTTGAGTTTACACTGAGAACCCACCCCACCCCCCACCCAACAAGACATGTAAACATGAGCCTGATTTCCACATCCTCTCACGTCTGTTGCTACATCAGAACAGACAAGAATAGGGAGAGTTTAATTTCTGGTCCCGTTTCCTTATAAAAAAAAAAAAAAACTACAACACATCTCGGAGCAAGAAACGGCTGGAAGAAGCTAGGTGTTGGGCTGGGTGGTGGTGTTCTGCTGGTAACAACCTCCTGTTCTTCATTTTTAATTTTTATTAAATGCTGTAAGAATCGTCTTTAAGCGTTGTAGGAAGAAGACGAGACGTTTCCACCYTGGCCTGTCCAGTTAGTGTGGATGTAATGACCGGGATTCGATAGCAGCTCGTACGTGTGCGCTCCGAAATAGTCCCTTTGGGCCTTAAAAGAACAAAATCACAACATCACAACAAGGCAAGACCCATTTCTCTTTGAATTAAGAGAAATTAGAAATATCATCTACAACACGTTTGTATTTATATTACTGTTCATATTGGCTAAGAGGGAGCAATAAAGGCTGATTCTGTAGAATTTGTAAAAACAATTAACGTAATAATATTWATGAAAATACTATTAATATATTAGTGTATATAAGGTATATAATGTATATAAAAATGTCAGAAACCTGTGCGAGTGAGAGAAACACAAGTAAGCAGATGCTCTTATTTACCTGAATGTGGATTTGATCTGACCAGAACTGAAGCTGATAATGTAACAGTTTAAAATTCAAATAAGCCCATAAAGCTGATGTCATCACTGTTAATTATTGCATTGGCTAGTAGAGATTAGCTTCTGTAGCATATATTGCTAAACAGAGTAGCACTCTGCTGAATCATGCTACAATTTAGCACAAAATATTAAATATCACAAGCTGGTTTTGCCTCTAATTAATGTAATATTTACACAGTGTAAAATGATATTACATGTTTTGCTATTTTAAGTTTCTGTTAGACTTGACCTGTTGAGATGATGGTTAGCCAATACCAATAGACAAATTTCATCCTTTAAAATACAGCGTACACAGTGGAGTTTCTATTTGTCAGCTGGTAAATTRTTAGTATTCTTCTTTATGACTGAGAAGAAATAATAAAAACACTTTATCATTACCGTAGTTGAATTTATAATTATTCAACTAGCTGAAAAGTCCAAGTTAATATTTTCCTTATATTGTTGGCTAAGAGGGAGCAATAAAGGCTGATTCTGTAGAATTTGTAAAAACAATTAACGTAATAATATTTATGGAGTTTCTATTTGTCAGCTGGTAAATTTTTAGTATTCTTCTTTATGACTGAGAAGAAATAATAAAAACACTTTATTATTACCGTAGTTGAATTTATAATTATTCAACTAGCTGAAAAGTCCAAGTTAATATTTTCCTTATATTGTCTGCTGTTTTATGTGATGGTTGATTTTCAATTATATTAATTTATTGTACCAAAAAAAACACTGACACAGATCTAGTTGGGCTTGCTGGTAATAAAATAGTTGCTATGAGGGTAGTGAGCTGACTGTGTATTTTTTGCTCCTCCATGCGGTCACAGAAGTTAACTGTACGGTATAGGTGGGGCTCACTCTAGAGTTATTTAACTCTTTGTGTTTCACCCTTTCACCACGGTCACTTCTGCAGCAGCAGCAGCTGTTCCTCACCTGCAGCAGGTTGGCCGGCAGCATCTCGTGCCTGTAACCATCGTAGAAGGACAGAGCTGTGGAGAAGCAGGGCATGGGGATGCCATGCTGGACTCCAACCCCAATTGTTCTGCGCCACGACTCCTAAAGCAAGAGAGCAAACACTGCTGTCAGTTTACAGACGGAGTCGAAATGGGCTCAAAATTCTACAAAAAAAATGCAGTTAGGCTTCAGCCCCATTTACTTTTTTTATTAAACAGATTTGGATTACCTTAAATTTTCAGAAACTCTGGATTAGGAAAAATTTAAACTATTTTATGTCGTTAGCAACACTGTAAATCATCAGACCTTGGTTTGATAAATCAGTCAACAATAAGGTTAACGAGTCAAAGTATTGCTTCACTCCTTTTGGTTTGAAAAAAAAAAAGGGGGAAATAAGTTGTTTACATTCTTTGTCAATGTTTCTGTTGTAAGCTTGTATCTGACCACTTCCTCCTTCCTCATACCTGGCAGTCTTGCACAGCTTTACTGAAGAAACTGTCCAGCAGCAAGTTCTGCAGGTCCGAGTTCCTGTCGAACGCCTCCTTGATTTTACCCAAGAAAACACTGGAGAGGAGAGAGAACAATGAGAGCAAAAAGATGCAACAGAGGGGAAAAAAAGTTAAAATGTATTTGTTTGAAAGTATTCATAGCAAAGCCTTTAAAGACACACTTCAACCAGTTAACTCATGGCAGCATACTGCAAGTCTTGTTCAGTGTTTTATTTGATTTAGATTTAAGCAACGTTTTTAAATCAGATTACAGAAAGCAAATCAGTGTCGCAATCATGATGTCCTCATTTCTCTCTCATTTTGAGAGTTTGCATTTCCTTTAATGTAAATTCATCTTTCCAAACTCCAACATTACAACAGATTACAACCAAACCTCAATGGCACAACATTAGTTTCCACTTCTCAGCTTTAAGAGGAAACAAACTGAACTAATGTGACTAAAGTCCCAAGCTTTCTATAAAGAACGTAAACAAAACTTATCACTTTACTCTTTTTGCTTTTTTTCAAAAAGTAATCTCATCTACTACCCACAATACATGCTAATGAATTTTGTACAACACAAACTGAAGTAAACTTGTATTGTTATTATTATTATTTTTTTAAACAGAACCCGATGGTTTAAATTATACCTCCGGATGATGCAGCCTCCTCTCCACATCAGTGCGATCGCGCCATAGTTGAGTGACCAGTCAAACTCTTTGGCTGCTTGTCGCAACAGCATGAAGCCCTGAGCGTAGGAAATGATCTTGGAGGCATAAAGAGCCTGAAAAAAGATAAATTAGTGCCATCATGTGTAGTATAATGGAATGGAGCACTATAATAAAGTACTGAGTGGCCAATAATCTAAATTTGCTACTAATAAATATGGACACACACACACACAGGTTTGTTTTTATATCCCCATGTGGACCGTGGATTGATTTCCATTCATTTTCTGGTCATTTTATAGCCTAACCCTGACTATTTACCCTAAAATTAACCTCACAGGTACCCGAGGTAACTAACCTAAACTCAATTCACACCGTGGTCCTAAACCAACCCCCCACTCCCGTAATTAGGATTATACCCGTAGGGACCAGGCATTGGTCCCCACAATGCACYTTCTGTCCCCAAGTGGCTGCCTTTTTCTGGAAAATGGTTCCCACCATGTAGCAAAAACAAGTTCAGCTGGTGTGCTCACTGAGTGAGTGGATTTCTGACTGAAATACATTATTTTATGCCTTCATTTATTAGTTTGATACAGGCTGGATTTATGGTAATGTGTGTTTAAAGATATAACTTTGAGAGTAAAATTTCTTGACTCGCCTACAGTACCTCCATTGTGACCCCATAGTTGAAGACCTCTGCTCTATAATCATCTTTATAAATAAAAAAAATGGATTCACATTGCCATCGTTTTTCAAAGTCAGCAGCCAAGTTCAGCTTTCTACAGCTGCCTGGATTTCCAAAACATCCAATTCCAAGATCATTTCATTTTCCCCGTAGTGGCTGTGATGATAAACAGCACTGTGAGTTCTACCTTTCTAATGTCTTCCAGGAATGCAGCCTTGTTGCCGCTGAATTTGACCCCCTGTGGGCCTGAGAGGCTGCGGCTGGCCTGCACCCTCTCATCCTTCAGAGACGACAGGCACCTGGCAAAGACAGCCTCCCCTGTGACACAAAAAGGAGGGAGGACAGAGAAAACAAATAATTACAGATTAACCGTTTGCATATGACTGTTTCTTGCCATGTTTTTGGCAGCCGTGTCACTACCGTGTGGAGGAAAATAAACCATAAGCTTGCCAAGTGCCTCATTAAAAATGATCAAATCTTTCCTCTCGAAGAAAAAAAAAAAGAAACACCTGTTCAGTCAGCATGACTTGCAAAAAACTGCCCAGTGAAATGATGCAACTGTCCATGTGGAGAGTGTTCTCTCGTTTTAGTCTGTAATGCACCCATGCATACTGCTCCACACTGGATCAGTTCTCACACAATAAAGGGTTTTGTACAAAGAGGATCTGCAGCCCTGACAGTAAACAACCTAAAATAAATCTAATCTGAACAAAGCCTGAATGGATTTGGTGACAGGACAGTTTGTGCTTCAAACGATCAGCAACGAACTTTACATAAAAGCTGACCTTTATTTCGCTTTAATCACACACCCAAAAGGTGGGACTGCTTCACCTGGTTTCACAACTTCTATATGCTCTCATGTGTGTCTGTTAATAATAACAGTCATTCAGTCACAGGAAAAACAAAACATGAAAATCCCTTTTAATCCACCTGAGATGAGCAGACTAGAGGAGAAGCCTCCAATCATCTTACAGCTAGAAAATGGCAGCTTTGTTGTAACTAAAACCAACTTCTAATCAACATTGCTGATGTTGCAACATTTTCAGATGTGATGTAATGTCTGTTCGTGTTCAATGAGAACAGTTAAGGGAAAGCAACTGGCCCTGAAGGAGGAGATGAGGAAACAAAAGACACTTCCTCGTCCTTCTCTTACCGATCAAGGTGACAGGTGTGCCGTACTCCAGGGCTGAAATGGCCGTCCACTTCCCCGTGCCTTTCTGTCCAGCGCTGTCCCGAATTTTAGGCAGCAGGTGCGTGCCATCGGCGTCCCGGTATTTAAGGATGTTGGCTGTGATCTCAATCAGGAAGGAGTCCAGTTCTGTCTTGTTCCAGCTGTCGAAAGCCTGAGGAGGGGGAGATCAACATTCAGTACGGCACGTTTTAAAAACTGCGAGAACGATGCTGCGGCATCACGGCCACCTCACCTGCGCCATCTCGTCATGGTCCATCCCTAAAACGTCCTTCATTAGGTGGTAGGCCTCACAGATCAGCTGCATGTCTCCGTACTCGATGCCGTTGTGGACCATTTTCACAAAGTGACCTGCGCCTTCATCCCCAACCTGCCAGAGTGACACAGATATTACAGCCACTGTGTGTCCTTAATGAGTTTTAGTACAAATCTATGATTTAAAAAGAAACGGGGAGAAAAAAAAAAGATGTACCTACCCAGTCACAACACGCCTCTCCTGTTCCAACCTTGGCAGCGATGCTTTGGAAAATTTCTTTTATGTGTGGCCTTAAAAATGAAAACAAAGTGTTAATATCTAAAGAATTAACACATTAAAATCAGCTAATTAACCTTTACTGCTATTTAGTCCTAAAAGGGCAAATAAATACCCAACATTTTTTTTTTAGTTTTTGACGACTCACCAAGCTTCCTTGTGTCCCCCCGGCATGAGTGAGGGTCCATAACGTGCGCCCTCCTCTCCACCACTCACTCCGCTCCCAACAAACAGAAAGCCCTTCTCTTTCAGACTCTTACACCTCCGCTGCGACACAAACACAAGACGAGCTGTCAAGCTGTGCTCCTAGAAATAAATATTTTCTGCCAAAGAGTGATTCTCAGCGACTTACTGTTGTGTCTCTATACTCTGAGTTGCCACCATCGATGATGATATCCCCTGCTTCTAGAAGAGGTACCTGATAAGAACAAGTTATTTAATGCGTTGACGTCATGTAGAGCTTAGAATTAGTGGTTTTGCTGCAGCTTGGTGCTAAACAACCAACCAGTTTATCAATGAAATCATCCACAGCCTGGCCGGCCTTGACCAACAGGACGATCCTCCTGGGCTTCTTCAGCTTGGACACCATGTCTTCCAGGGACTCGGCTCCGATCACCTTGGAGCCCTTCGCCTCGTTCTGCAGGAAGTCGTGCACCTTGGACACGGTTCGGTTGTAGGCGCAGACCTGTCGGGCAGAGATTGTTTTCAGATAAGGGAACAGTGGGCCTAGCGAGACGTGTAAACACACAGATGTGCAGATCTTACCACAAAGCCATGGTCGTTCATGTTCATGATGAGGTTCTGGCCCATAACAGCCAAACCAATCAGTGCAATATCTGCTCTGTGGAAACAAAGCATCACATTTACTGAAAGGCCACCAGCAGGTCGCAAAACACAAGACATAAGAAGATATTTTCATTGTAATTCTAAAAATGCAAACTTTATGAACCTATATGAATCTAGCTCACGTCATTTCCCAGAGTCCATAGCGACTGAAAGATCACTATCCATTCAGTTTTTAGGTTTAATATCGTATAATTCTGCTAAACTTAAAAGCTGAAGGTTATAATATGACAAYAATAAGAGAACAGAGTTAATCTAAACTAGCTTAATGATGTTGGTGTCAAATATCGTCCACAAATAAAAATATAAACCTTGACTATAAATAAACACATTCCTACTATCTAAAAGAGTAAAAACTCGTTAGAAAACTTACTTAGCCATCGTGCTGTCCGGGTAAATAAAGGATAAAGTGAGAAGTATTGAGACCAAGACCTTCCGTACGGATTTTCTCTCTTCGTCTTCCACTTCCTCGTTCCGAGTTTCTCTCCCGAACGTGCCTGAGCGATTTACGTCCACGCACGTACAGAATCCACCAATCAGACAGCGCCTAAAGAACAACCCACTCTGTTTAAATGTTTTTGATTGGTCTAGAGCCCTGAGCCGAGGTGTTATGCTTTCCATTGGTTGCTCCAGCAGCCAATCACATTGACCATGACTTTATTTATTTTATTTAATTTTATTTTTTTGTAAGACTAGCCTTGATTCCTGTATGACCAAGTAATTCCAGGTAAGGAAACATATTTTATCTCAGGAGTGTATTCGACCCAGTTGTATATGTAAATAAATTTTGAGAATTTAATATGAAAAAAAAATTTTTTTGAATAAAATTAATTTTACCATGTTTTTGTTGCAGATCAGCTGACACGATGAGACAGCTCCTCTTTCAGCTGATCTTGAGGTCATGTGTTGCAGATTTGGTGGTGTGATCAGCCTTGAGCCCCACATTTCAAACAACTATAAAAGATTTAATCCTTTAAGCACATCTTTTGAAGATGAACAGGTACAAATCAATGACAATTAACATGTAGTGCCATGGAGGTCTAAAACTAACTTTGACTGCATTTTGTTTTAACCAATATTACCTTAGTTAAAAAAAATAACTTTTTCCTAATTTCTAGAAATTGAAGGCCAATCACATGATAAATGTCTTCACTCTAAAGCAGATTAACACCACAACAGCATATTCTGCAGAGTTTCAGGGTGAAAAATCCAAGTTTGAAGAACTCCCTGCAGTTTTGGTCTTTTCAAATGTCATTTTCAGCGATTTACCTGGATTATGATTGCTTGATATTTTGGGGTTAGGTGTAAAGATTAAACTATTAAAAAAGTAAGGAATTAAAAGGCATGTTTTTTGCAAAATTCAAAAATGAAATGCATGCATTTAGCAGGGAACGYCTTCTCACCTAGCTTTTATCTATAGAATGTTTGAAACAGGAATATTTTATGTTTCTTCCACTAAAAATAAGTTTATATTTAGTTGGAAATGGGCCTCTCTCTCTCACACACAAACAGCAGTGAAGCGTCGGACAAAGGAGAGGACAAACAGGCAGCACTTGTTCTGCTAATGCACAGTTTGCACTTTTATTGTTGCCTCATTCACTAAACAGTTTCAGTGGTGCAAGATTACCATACACAGAATTAGGATATCTGCATGACACATCTACGCTATACAGCGAATGGATTATAATTATTACAAATACAGTAAACATATTTACATTTTAGTCGAAGCTCCATACAACACAGATATTTACACAGTAAGTATGAAAGTGAAACCAGGCTGGCAAATAATGTACAGCGTTAATGTTGTCCTTTATTCTTTCAATGAACAAATCCGAAGGGTGGAAAGTGGTGGCTGATATTTATTCTTAGAAGGGGAAAAATGGGAAATATCATGACTAGTTTTATTTAAAAGGCATCAATGAAAAAGAAATAAAGTGTTGAAGTGAGAAAAAAACACCAACACAATAAAGAAGTGATATCTTTATGTCTAATAGCTACTTTATGTTATTGTCCCTGATATTAGAAGAAATAAACTGATAAAAAACAACTTTTTGTGATACAGTCAAAAGCCCGGCCCACACGAGAAGAAAAAAAAAAAAAAGGCAGATTTTTAAATTACTTTCTGATAAAGAGGAAGCACTAATGTAACTCAGCTCCATCTGAAAAGGTGCAGCAGGTTACATCTTAGATCTCTTTTCCATTTTAAATCCAACAATGGTGGGGAAAAAACAAAAAACATCTTAAAATCGTACATTCATCTCTCTCAGTTCAAGCCAGAAGCGGCCGTCAAACCCTTCATTTGGTTCATTATGAGCAGAACAACTAAACGGCAGAGACTTCATTTGATCAGTTAGTTGAACTTTTTATTAGTATGTGCAAAGAGCTGCAAACTAATATATACAGTGCAAACAATAAATACACAACAGAAAATAATAGAACTCTGCAAATTAGCCACGGGTGTGAAAATGTTTGCTGTGACGTGCCGATGGAAATATCTCTTCTTATTGAGGTTCACAGAGGTCCCTTTTAACTCTTGATAAATGCATAGATGTGTGTGAATTTTCTKAGAAAGATGTTTCTGACCAGCAGGCTGGCTGACCTGAGGACAGTTTCTGGGTCGAATTTTTTCTGTTCTCATGTTAGAAATATTTCTTACAAACAAAACCAATTCGAGCGTCTCTGTTCTGATGACACAGTGAGCAAACTGCTGGTTGGTCGGCCAGAGTTGAACAAATGCCCACCTGTGCTCCAAAACAAAAAAACACGTCGCGACAGAGGAAGCAGCCAAATGGAGCAGCATCAGCATGATGTGCAGAGCAAACATTTCCACAAAATAAAAACCTCTCACTTCATCGTCCCTTTTATTCTCTCTACTAAARCTTCTGGAAAACACACACACAAAAAAAAAACTAAACCTGCTTATCTGTCCAGTGTAGCCTCGACATGTGCGTTCATCTTTGTTCCTGAAGCTTGGACATCATTCTGCGTGATCTGCCGTAAGACTTGCTATAGATATGAATTATTGTGCAAAATAAGGTGAAACACCAAGAGATGCTGGTTACAAATCAAGAAATAAATGCCCTCTGTTACACTTCATAAAATGAGAATTAAAAAAAAACACTGGAATAATTAAAAGCAAGAGAAAATGTAACAGAATATTAATAACAAAAAAGGAGTTAGAGTTAGACAAGGTTGCGATTCAGTAACAGAAAAAAAGAAGTAGTAACATGCGGTGCTGCCGAACCGTCAACACTTCGTTTTCGAGGTTTTACTCGTGAGACAGCGAGGGGAACYTTTCGTAATCTGTCCTTCAGGTCTCGCTGCTCCATTCGAGGCTAAAACACTCTTCTCACCATGTTAGGACTTCACTAGCACACATTTGTAACACGTTTCTGCTGCTCAGCTTGTTWGTGGAAGCTGAAGTAGCTAGGAGGAATGTCTTAAATGGGATTTAACCATCAAACTGATCCCAGAGCAGATTGTATTTAACACCATCTTCATCCAAACCCACTGTTTTTAACTTCAAGATGAAAATGCAATAAGACAAATATTTACTCTTAAACAAAGTGCAGCAAACCTTTTTTGTTTTTGTTTTTCCACTTCAAATATATAAAACTCATGACTTTTTGCTCGTTTTTGCCCAGTTAGATGCTTGATGTTTACACATATGCACTGACTTGACTGACACTGGCACTATCGTGGGCTGGAGGTGGTGTATGTACAGAGGCTGAGTGGTGGGATCTAAACGTCACGACTCGCTGACTTCAACGGGATTTGCTCGAATTACTGAGTTTTGAGACAATTCAGAGGCAGCAGCCTGATGCAAATCTTTTTAAAATTAAAAAAAAAAACTATGAATTTACTAGCAGCAATAATTCACATTGCAGAGCATTAACTAATACATCACAAGAAGATATTTGTAGATTTTTCCCTTCATAATTTTAACTATTAGTRGTTTGATTCGTTTTGTTTTCAGTGATATAATCTCCTGAGGAATGCTGCAGTTATCATGCGAGCACGTTATCAAAAATAAAAGGAAAAAAAAACGTGAATAAAACTCATTTTCGGGAGACAAATATAACACTGACAGACATATTTTTCTTTTTTTTTTTTTTTTTACAGATGACTGGCAAACAGAAAATTCATTTCTAAAGAGCCGTGCACACACAAGTAGACTACCACGACATGCTACTAAGTTAGGGGATTCAGGAGTGACGAGTAGGCTGAAAGAAATTAGACCCGAATAATAGAAACTCAAAAAGCTGAGGAGAGGAGGAGGAGAGCTGGCAGGAGGAGGAGGAGGAGGAGGAGGGGAGTGGGGGAGCTGCTGGAGGAAACGGGGAAGGCAAAATGTCTCTGGAACAGAAACGTTTAGTCGCATGAAAGGAGACTTAAGCCACAAGTCTACTTACAAGAGAAAACGGTCAAGAATCACGATAATTAATAAGTGTTAACACTTGGTTCTGTTCAAAGGCTGTTCAGAAAGAGCCGGAGCTGTAGGTTGGTGTGTGCGCTGCTCCTCTCAGTTCTTCAGCAGGCCGCTGCGCCTCCTCGCCAGCTTCGATCTGTCGGGGCGACACGTCACGGTGAGGTGGACGAGTCATTTCAGGTGGAGGAAAAGAGGTGTTTCATGTAAAGAGAACGTGCGTTGTACCTTATCGTTCCTGCGAGCAGAGGATTAAAAGCGTAAAGCCAGTCGTTCAGATCCTTCTCATTGTTGGCCTGCAGGAGGATCCCTCGATGTTTTGTGCACACAGCAAATGTGTTGGGAGTCTGCACAGAAAAAAAATGTAATATTTATAATGAAACAAGCCAGAGGGGGTTGTGTTTATGCCATTTTATTAGACTTTACAAAGCGTAAAAGGGTCAATAGATCTGTTGATGTTTTTTTGTTTTGCCTAAACTTGTTCTGGAGCCTCATGTTTTCAATTTCTTCAAACTTCTATGTACTGAAGTTGTGTCATTTAATCACACACAGGTAAGTGTCCACAGAAACATCAGAATCTTGGCTAAAAGCTCATAAAAACTATTTCTAGGTTCACCCAAACACAATTAAAACCACAATCAATTGAAACCTGTTTGACTTTTTGTTCGTTCTAAAAATGCAAGTCAAAGCAAATATCAAAATATGTCGTAAAGTGTTTTGAATTTTATTCATTTTTACTTGATTTTGAGTAAATCTGGAGTCAAACATGATCATTTCTCACTATTTAATGAATAGGTTGAAAAATTAATGTGTGGGCAAATAAAAAAAATATATTCAAAAACCTTTCAGGCACGCCAAGAAAAAAAAACTAAGTTTTGCAATTAAAATTTAAAATTTCTTAACTTTTATTGTCAGAACCAAAATCATCCTGTCTGTGGAGAATGACAAATTGCTGAGTTAGTTCTTTACTAAAATCTCTGTAACTTTGWCCTAGTTTAAAATTTAGCAGCATGGGTCTTTGCACGGGTAATGTCCACATGTGGATTTATGATTTCCAAGAGTTTTTAGCCTGATTCATTATATTATATGTATATTCCATCCTGACCATCCCTGAAACTATAAACGAGGATATAAATTGTTGTCGATGTTTAGTTAAAAGGTGTAAAAACATCACAATGAGCTGATAATTCCCACCACATTCAAACCGCTACCTTGAGCATGGCCTGCTGGTCTTCACTGTATTCCACCTGAGCTGTGGACAGGTTGAGGACGCCTCGCTCCACCGGGTCCTTGTCACTGTTGTAGATGAATACATATGGCCGGCGAACAACCACAAAGTGCTTCACCCACGAGTTGGAGCGCGGCTCCATGAAGCTCAGGAAACCTTTCTTGGAGACAACAGACCTAAAAGCAAAGGAAGCAAAAATATTTTTTTATACCACACTTCTGTATCAAAAAACAGAAAAGTAAACTCAGAGCTGATTACAAACCCCGGCCTCATCTCTTCTATATCAGGTACCAAATTTAAGAACTCGTTCTTTCCAGCTCGTGCAAGGTAGGACGTCTCCAGAGTWGGAACCAGGGGGAAGTTCTCATAATCTGAGCCGGAGGGGCTGGAGGCACGAGAGCTGTTCTCTGGGGTCCTGAAGAGACAAAGCTTTGCGTTAGCTTTCAGGAGACAAATGACCAAGAAGCTCTGAAGTATGCTCAACAAAAAAATACGATGATGGAAGAAATGAAAAATGTACTTCTGGTCTAAGGAGCCACAGCGGGAGTCAGACAGAGAGGGGCAGGTGGACGAGGGGGTGAGGGTGGRGCTGCTGAAGCTGGTCACTGATGGGTCCCGTCCCATAGGTGAGATGTCTGACAGCTGGAGAAAAAAATTTTTTTAAAGTAATTTGTGAGATTAAACTTCTTTTATTGTTTATTAGTATAAACTGCATCTGAACTCTCTCTAACCTTGCAGTCACTGATGCTGTTCACCACCTGGTTGTATTCGTTGTTGAAGGTGTGTGTCAGGAGGCGCAGGCACTGCAAAATAAATAAAAATAAAACTGTTGAGTTCACAGCAGGAGACAAGAATGCACTTTCAGTTTAGCGTCACGCAGCTCCTCCCTCCCACCTTCGTGGCCAGCTCCTTCTCGCGATCCACCAGGCTCTCYATGTCTGCCGAGTCGTAGCCGCTGCTCTCGCTGGGCGTGATGGCGCTTTCGCAGGTGGTGCTGGAGATCTGGGAGGAGATGGAGGTGGAGGTGGACAGAGTCCCCGAGCTCAGGCTGGGAGACAGAGACTCGCTCAGGGACTTGGTGGTCGTTTCCACTGGAGCCGTCTCCCCCAGCTTCTCCCTCAACAGGAGGAGGTGACGGGTTTTCTCCACCTGTGAACGACAGGAGTTTGGTGCAAGTTGTGGCTGTTAGACTCCTTGTTTTTTTTAAATCGGCGGGGAATGCAGCAGGAKGAAATCAGGAAAATCGAGGTCCCTCCCACCTCCTGCAGCTGCTCCATCTTCTCCAGCTCCCATTGGTGCTCCGAGATCAGGCTGTCTCCTCTGGGCCTCCACCCTGCCAGGTTCTCCTCTCCGCGCACATAAGCCACTGATGTATCCAGAACCTTCCTCCTCCTCCTCTGCATCCCTGTTCAGAAAAAAAAAAAGTTTAATTAAAACAATTTACTCAGGAATTACAAAAACAGTCTTCAAACYATCATCTTCAATTGCTTCACCTGGGCTTCCACTGTCAGACATCTTACACAAGCTCAGCTCGTAGATGCCGGTCACTCGGTTGCTGTTGCAAAGAGAAATAAAAAGTTTAGATGAAAATGTTAGAAAACAAGGGCAGATGTGCTGTTTTATATTGTAACAGTAAAAGCCAGAGTGCAGCAGCCTGWGGACTCACCAATCAGGAGTTTTGGAGTACCCGCTTCCAAAGAGGTTCCTGAGAGAACGGGGAGGGGAGATCTTAGCATCTCGTGAGTAGAAGACCATACAGATGTCTTTGGTGATAATGGCAGGCTGGATGCAATGGTCCAGCTGTGAAAAGGAGACACAGGAAGTGAGCTGACATCTAGAAAAAGGTCAAATGCAAATGGGTAAAAAAAAAAGGTGGCAGACCTCCAGATATGCAGACAGGGTCATGAAGATCTTCTCTCCATAAGGAGTGACTCGGTTTAGCAGGAGTGAGTTGTGCAGGGAGCTGTCCCACACGGCTTCAAAGCGATAAAAAGTTCTGAAGAGGGAAACCAGAGAGATAGGAACCATTTGGCTTAATGGTTACAGGTTTGCTTTACAAGTACTAGAGTTTGGAGGTGAGCAGGATGGAATTTTGTGAAAAGGTTTTGAGAGTGGGTCTTTCTGTTGATTAAGTTTTRGGACAGATCAGACAGAGAGAGCTTTGCAGTGTCTAAACTGGCTCTCACTTTTATCACTGTCATGATAAAAATGTGAGGAAACACTAAGGTGAGACCTTGACACAAAGTGTAGTGAATTACTGGATTAATAGTGAAATTAATTAATCATTAAATCAATAAAAAAATGATAAACAATGATTAATAACCCAGTACTAAGAAAGAACATTAAAATACATTTCAACTCTTTTTTTTTCTTCACAGGGTTAATCTTCTGGAATAAAGAGACATGCAAAGATTAATTCAATAAACTTTGAGTAATGATATATTGATCATAACCTCTAATAGAAGATTAAATGAGATAACATATATAGAATATATTGTTGTATTCACTTAAAGAAAATAAAAACACTTTAAAATGATTTTCTTCTTATAAGTGTAAAAAATAAAATCAAAGACAAAAAATAGAAATGAATATTTCACCAGGGTTACCCCTACACAAAGACAACAGATTTTCAGTGCCTTCAGGCAAAAAACAAATTAAAAAAGTAATAAAAATAAATAAATAAAAATCGTACATTTTAAATTCCTGATTACAAATAATGTGCTTAATATCAAAGTAAAAAATATGTTTTAAATAAAGAAAACTTGGTTACAGTGTTCCTATTTCTGGCAGCAGGGGGTGCTGTTGCCCACAAGTCGGCCCTGCTGATGGCCTTGGTGGTTTGAATGAAAAACAACCCAGAAGAAAACATTCATTTTGAGCCACAGAAAWTTCACACATCACTATGGTCACAAACATACATAAGAAATCTATGAGGGAACCTGCATTTGCATTTAAGATAGCCTTTTCTTGTCAATTACCGTAACATTTAAAATGGGATGTTTAGAGGCCAGATTTCAATGGGGAAAAAAGGCAGATCTTATGCAACATGCATGGAAAGTACAAAACAAGTGGGGAACTTAATCTACAAATCTACAGCTCTAAAAAGAAACATAGAGGTCCTTCGATGAAGGCCTTATGTTCTCTGATCACTGGTACCTATCAATATCCTTATCAATAGAAAGCCTGAACACATTCATGAGTCCAGCCGCAGCAGGAGAAGAAGAGAGCACACAGAAAAATAAAGGAAGTACAAGTCAGGCCACAGAAAAAAAAAGGAGAACGATTTCAGCAACAAAAATGAAAAATGAACATGCAATGATATTTGCAATCAGCAAATATAAAAGGCAAGAAAACAAGCATGTAAAATATATTCTGATAGTTTCTAAACAATAAAAGACAAACGTCAAACAAAATGTCAGCAACAAGCTCTAAAAGCCACAAATGAATCAATAGACATCATAAAATGTTGTGTTTAGCCTGTTTTTGTTTGAAGGTGTTTCACCTGCCTGTTAGTGTTGTGGGATGACTTGATGTTCTTGGCGGAAATAATGTTCAGGGACAGGACGGCGTCGGCTGCACTGTCGTCCACCTCAGGCTTGTTCCTGATGCGACCTGGTGGAACACATCCATGTGATTACAACAACTCTAACTTTCTCTGGTGGAACGTGGAAAAAAAKCCCACTCTGTTTTCAGCAATGTTGTCAGTGTCCAGCTCACAGAAATGCTTCCTCACTCACAAACCTCTCAGGACAAGAGTGTCGACGGCTAAATGTCTAGAATGTGAAATGTAATTAATTGGTCCATCAGCTGCAGCTTAAGTATAAAAAGCTTTTATTTAAAGGCAGTCTTTAGAAAAATTGACATTTTTTTTCCACCACAACAAGACTGGGGGGTTCTACTTTTATGATGATGTGTCTAGTTGTCTGGGTCAACAGTGTCTAAACAACAAGAATTGAACAAAAACATTGTTTATTTTACATCTAAACTTTGACAGTAATATGGTTGCATCTCTTTTTATATAAGCTCAGGTGAAGAATTAAACTGAGGTAAAATAACTCACCCACAACCAGCTCTCGAACATCCTTCCAGTGGAGCTCGCTGCCCTTCTCGTGTATGAGGGTCACTGTGATCCTGCGCTGGATCCCCTGCAGCACAGTCAACAAAATATTAAGTTCCCAACCACAAACAATTCGATTTATTCTGTTAAAACCTCTGCGCACTTCTTATTCTTGCAAAACATAAAGAAAGAGATATCATCTGTGTTTGTTTTWATGTATATCTGTTGTTACCTGATGCAGAAGGTAGGTGCCGTGACAGGGCAGTCCTGCACTGTGATCCACTATAGCTGGGATGTACCTGTGGATGGAGCGAGGTCATACTCAGTCTAGGTGTGTGYTATTATGAGCACTGACTTATGACTCCACTCCTGCAGAGTAGAGCTGTAAAAACGTCCTTTTAAAAAGTTCATAACGTTTATTCGTATGTTTGTTTTTGGTTTTTTACAACACACGTGAATGAACGCCGACACTTACTCTCCAGTTGGCTCCAGCTCGCTGATCTCAAACCAGACGAGAAGGTCATACTTGCTGACACAATGGCCCAAGTTTGATTTGGTGATCGTGTTCAGCTTGGTGGCTGGAACTAAAGCAATCAAAACACATAAAGTCTAATTAATAAAACAATTACCTGAATATCAGAAATGACGAACTACAGCAAGAGGAAGAGGCAGACTAGATGTTTTTAATGGCTAAACGGCCATACGAGCCTGGATATTTTTATATAAATGATTCCCTGCAGAAAACAAGCTAAAAATAAAACTATGGCTGAATGCAGTGAACTCACAGATTACACCATAACTGACAGCATCCTGTTGCCTGACACATCACCAGAATTACGCTGCAGTTGAATCAGGCTAATCTTTCATTCATTTTAATGTAGTTAAATAATTCCTCTGCTATAATTGGACTGCAGCTAAATCCATGGATGTTTTAGCCCTCTGCCGTCTGATTTAGGCTTCTTTAGTTAAAAAAAAGAAAAAAGGAATTCAATCATTTACCTRGACATTCTGCAAATGCAGTACATCTACTGTGTTTAAGCAACAGAGAAGGGTTGGACTGAGCTGACTGGACCTAAATGCACCTGCAGTGAAGCGCGACACACTGCAGAGCCCCAGCGTACCTGCAGTCACAGAGCACTACGAGAGCAAAGCGCTAGTCTAATCCAAAAACAGCACAGGTGCGTCTAAAAGGCTAACACCAAACACCAGTTMTACCAACCGTGGTGCCTGGGCACGGTTAGCACGGGGTCGTTGAGCGCGAGGAGGAACGGGAAGTGCGAGAGCTGGTCAGCCTCGTCCTCCAGACTGGCCACTGCAGTTGAGGCGAGGGCGTTTGCGTGCTCGGACAGCGTGTCCAGCACRCTGCCGTTCACATAGCCGCTCACAAGGTAGCGGATCAACTCTATCTTACGGGTGTGGTCTGAGTGTGCGTCGTCGTGTGAACCGTGACAGAGATTGGAAGGGATGTGCGTGAAAAGAAAATGTGGAAGGAGGAGGAGGAGGAGGAGAGATTTGGGTAAGAGGATTAAAGATTGCAGAGAAATGATTCAATAAGAGACGAGAAAAATCCAAAGAAAGCACAAAATGAAAAGAGTGCAAGGATATGTGATTCATGCTTAGATAACCTAAAAAAGAAC
Organism: Austrofundulus limnaeus; assembly: GCF_001266775.1. Classification (NCBI taxonomy): domain Eukaryota; kingdom Metazoa; phylum Chordata; class Actinopteri; order Cyprinodontiformes; family Rivulidae; genus Austrofundulus; species Austrofundulus limnaeus. The sequence continues at coordinate 28,134 of NW_013953525.1, forward strand.
ATAAAGTTAAGGTGCGTTGAGAATACGATTTAAAAGTTTTTCATTTTCATACCTGGTTTAGACAGAGGCATGGGAATGGGATAGTATTTTCTTGAAGGAGTTGGAGGACTGTTTGGAGAAAAATAATTGTGACCATAAAATAGTATTTCATAACAACACATATCCACCATGCAACAAATTCGAAGCGGTTAACAAAAACTGTTTATATGAAAGATAAATTCATTTCAACTGACCTGATCAGGTCCTGACCATGAATYTGCAGCGGGTGCTGCTGGTAGTGACCAAACACCTCAAACACAATGGGCTTGGTCTTGATGTACTCAATAAAAGACTCMGTGACTTCCACTGAAACCTGCAAACACAGTAACAAAACACACAAGTCAGCCTCAGATAAATTACACTTTATGTGCACGGGTTTTTGTGCACAGGTTTACTCACATTCTGAACGTGGTAAAAGCCCAGAGGAGCTCCTTTGCCTGTGTTTTTCAGAGGCTCTGTGGAAAAAGCCTCATCGTGACGATGAAGGAAACTGAGAAAAAAGAAAAATAAAGAYTCGGAGGATGTTAAAGGAGACACATCAAGCTTAAAATCCTTCTTTTTTGGGGGTCGTCTTCCTCGTTATTGTAACTTCACAAGGSCCTCTTTCACCCCTTTTATAAAGATGTGTCTCAGATCAACTCATTTTGAGGCTGTCTCTTTAATTTACTTCAAATGTACGTTTGTTTTCTGCAGGCTTATTTTWAAAATAAAGCTGCAGTAAGTCGTTTAGTCTACTAGAATTTTAATTTTCACTTTTAACAAAAAAGTAGTGTTTCCCTCACGTGATAGCTGTYCAGCTTCAACATTAAAAATGAAGGAAAAAATGCTGACTCACTTGAACTGACAGAAGATGTCAGCGTACTCCGGTGGGATGCCGCTGGCCTGGAGAACGGTAACCCGGAAGGTAAAGATGCTGCCCACCTCCAGCTGGCCTGCCAGCCCCTCTCCGTGGCTCAGCTTCGTGTCTTTGATGTTACCCAGTTTAAGGTCTGAAATCAACAACAGGCGAGCTCAGAGACATGACTTCCGAGGTGATTTATCAAAAGTGGCCAACAGCTGCAGCTGTGACTGGGAGCTGCTGTTTGCATGAGAGTTCTAGGCTCCAGAGTTTCTTTACTTTTTAAAACGTGATTTGTAGAAACTGCTGTTCACTGATAATTTAGCCTTTGAACAAATTCCTTCACAAAAACGGCACCAATCTAATATCCATGACAAAAAAAGCAAAGTCCTGTTTTGCATTTAACAGGACCATCTGCCGAGTGTCGTCTCCCCTCTGGCCTGACAGGTTGAAATTTACAGACAAGAGGTGAAGGTCTGGCAGCCGTACCCATGTCGTTGAGTCTGTTGAGCTCCTCTGAGGGTGTGATGACCTCTGAACTTTGACCCTGACCCTCCACAATGCGCAGCTCTTCCAGGGACAAGCCGGAGCGGGTCATGACATTAGAGGGGAAATCATTCTGGACGGATAAAAAAAAACAGCTAACATTAGCATATAGCTGGTGGAGAGAAATTCAATATCCAAACATAAACCAAAGATTTTTGTGCTGTGCAGCTATGGTGTATTACGTCTGCTATGGTTTATTATATATTTCTGAACGTTAACACTCAAAATTACACACCACAGTCTTAAAAACAAAAATAAAAGTGAGTTTTAAACTCCTTTCATCTGACTTTGGGCTTACCTTTTTGAAGTACTCATRATCAAAAGAAATCTTGGCGGTTCCCGACTGTCTTACTCCTGACCCGTAGTCTGGAGCCTCCTCGTCAGCTACAAAGAGACAAACCAAACCTCTGATCACAATCTGTCACAGACACAGCTGACTTAAAACTGCCACAGCACATCAAACAGAATRTCTAAAACATCAAGGAGAACCGCTGCTGTCAGCAGATCTGTAGCTTCAGGACAGCCCCTCCTCCTGTTGCTCAGAAGTCAGAGCCACACTTCTTTCAGTATCAGCAGGGAGTAAATTATTTTACTGAAACAGTTTTTTTTAAGTCGGCTTCATTATCCGTGCATATCAGAGAATCTTAATATTTACTTACCAGCTATAGCCTGGACCCCCACGCGCAGGAAGCCTCGCACCTCTCCCTTCTCCGTTACTACAGCAACCCGGTGAACGAGTGGCACAGGGTACAGCAGGTTGCTCAGGTACACAAAGGCTCTGAGAGTAAAAGGGAGATGAGAGAGATGAGAATCTGAGCAGCACTCATATCCAAATGTCAGAAACATCAGAAAAATGAAACTGCAATCCTCTCTGCTTTAATTAAAGCAAAGGATCAGTTCTGCAATCCAGTGCTTTAAGCATCTATGTCCACATATGTTTAGTACATATTAAAGACAACAACAGCATACAGTAAAAAAAATGTGACAATTATGCAAAGGAGCAAGTTAATAATGACATAACTAAAATAACATTAAAGATGCTTTAATGTTATTAAAAAGCAGCAGCAGGAAAAACTTTCTTTAACTGCATGATGGGGCTTTGACAGATCACCAGGATGCAGCAGTAAAGGCTGTAAAAAAGTGGTTTACTGTGTTGTGTTAGGACAGTGTTAGTCACTACCGCTGACATTCAGTTTTGTTCATTTGATTTGTTTTCATAGCACCTTCAGAGACGTTCTCTCTCTCTCTCTCTCTCTCTCTCTAACCCATAAAATCTCTCCATCTCTGTCTGGGCTGAGAAACTCAAGGCCAAGATGGAGGAAAAGAGATCAATGTGTGGAAGCTGTGAGGTCACAGTGACGCAGGTATCGTAGCTACTGCAGTTTTGTCTGGCTGGAAGCCCGCACTCATCTGTCATCTTATTCTGAGACTAGAACACAGTCCTATTTACTAATCTGTTGTGTTTACAGAACACGGCATACTCAATGTGCTGTGGGCTTTGAAATAGCTAAATCCTTCCAGTTCTGAGATAATGACTAAAAACTTAAATAAATAAAATAAAATAAAAATAAATAAATAAATAAATAAAATAAATAAATAAATCGCAGCTTGATGTTGTGTTCAGACCCAGATCAAATTAGAACATTTAAACATTACAACAGTTTATTTTGGGTTGGTTACTAATTACACATTTGTTTCTAAGATGCAACTATAGGACGTAATGATGAATAAATAAAAACACAAATGTTATTTTGAAACTATTTCCAAGCAGTCCAGATTAGAAAATACTAGGAGAAGGCACAGCTGCTGACTGCAGGAAGATGAAACTGTAATCTAAGAAATTATCTTTTATGCAAAAGGATTTACTGAAATGTTTTATTCAAAACATTTGTTTGTTAAAACGATGGAATTTTATTCATTCATATTGATCAGAGGAAGATGTTTTATCTGTAATTATTGTTCTGATTGTTGTTGGCATTAATTGGATTCATTAGGATTTCACTATGTTAGGAAACAATTTGCAATCCAGCAATGCATCACATGTCATCCGACGTACTCAAAGAAAGTTCATGTGAATAACAGCTAAATATCATTTTAATAGGTTATCTGGATATTATTTAATCTGAATGAAACATATCTATGTAGGTATGATCATGTGACAGTCAGCTGCTCGTGAGGTAACATAAACCACAATACAGTTCAAGACCAATGTTAAAACAAAACAGGGTTACAAAAACAAGTTTTTAACAAAAATAGGTGCAAATAACAGAAATCAAAAGGACACCAAACCTTAAAATCATAAAAATAGAAAAATAAATGACGAATACTTAGTTTGTGCACAATAAATACACGCACAGATGGGAGTTAATACAGTCAGCACATCGGTGATGAAGGAGGATGAGACGTCTTAATGAAGGAGGTGGGCAGAAAAAGATGGTGGCTTTTCAGTTTTCAGGAAGTGAGTCCAAACTACAAGTAGCTTATAAAACACTGAGCACAGAACTATGACTAATCTTTTACCTTTTTTTTTTTCAAATTCAAGGAGTCTCCTCTGAATTTATGATCTGATTAACAGAAGAAGCTTAACAGATTATTAATGAATTATATGCTTGTGGTGTTGACTCATTTCTGAGTCTCTGATATGTTGGGCGTCAAATTAAATAAAAAATATATGTTTGATCATTTTAACTGCTGCAACACAAATTCGGTCATCTTTATTGTGGATTAAACCAAGCCAACACCAGCTATCCTGCCCTAGCCTCTGTGTGCAGAAGGACAAAAAAAAAGCCCCCTGTCGATCACCAACCTTCCCACCAGGATGAACCAGGGGGAGCGGTCGTAGAACGGGTCCTGGCCATCGCTGAAGATGTCCGAACCCTCCTCGGTGCCTGCGTCCGAGCTGGTGTCGTCCACAAACGCCTCGTCGTCGATGAAGTCGGACATCTCGCTCTGGCGCTCGTCTGCAAGCTCTGTGATCTCGGAGTCGGTGGTGGAAAAAGTGGGAGAGGGTGTGCGGTCGACCATGTGCTCATTAACGCAGCCTTGGAAGATGGGGGAGCTGAGGGYGTTGGCAGTTTGGGAACAGTGGCGAGAACCAAGGAAAAGTAACAGTGGAGTCACTGAAGAGTTAAAACGAGCCACAGCAGCTCTGAGAGACATCAGGGTCATATTTCACTTACAAATATTTCTGGATGTTTCAAGACACACAKAAAAAAAATACTAATGAATAATCCACCAAAACTGAGTGGATGATAATCAGTAAAAAAATGAGCACATTTTTTTTAAAGTAACCACAATCATTTCACAATAAAAGCTATTCAAAAAGCTTTTGCAAAAGCAGGATTCATTTCATAAAGAGCAGGTATTAAGGTGTCACGGCAGATTTTAAAAACCTGACCGCTTTAAACCCAAATGAAACACCAATTCAGTGGATTAACACAGAAATCTGCTCATGTATGCTGCGTGAAAGAGGATAAAATACAAAAACGCAGCACATTTCCACATTATCCAAACTCAGCATGACGTTAACAAGCTTCTGTGTAAATTACAAGGGATAAATAAATGAGAATGGCAACCAAAACAAAAGGACAATGTGARGTAAATAAAAGGAAAACAACACATGATGACAGGAATACAACTCAAAATGAAATGTCAAAAATAATACATAATGAAAATCACAAATGTAACAAAATGCACTGAAAAATTTACATGAGTGYCAAAGCATAAATGATTAAACGTGAGCCTTAAATGGCAAATGATGACAGTGAAAAATGAAAAATAAACAAGCATACAAAAATACAAAAACCGATCTGGCTCAAACAACATACAAAAACTTGTTTGTTTTATGTGTAATATTGTATGTGTGTGTTGTGTTACACACCTCCCAACGAGCTTAAACCAGTGGAAACGGTCATAGAAGGGATCATTTCCTGTCAGCGTACCCTCTCCATCATCCTGGTGAGTGGAGGCCATTTCTCCAGCCCGGTCGTACATCTCTCTCATCTGGTCCAGCCTCTGCCTGCAAATGACGACAGAGAGCACTCAGTATTAATGGGAGCAGAACATGCAGCTCGTTTAACCGCCGGGGTGAAGAGATGTTGGAGTGATAAGCGGCAAGCTCAAGAAAAAAAGTACAAATACTGCAGATTAATGGTCTTTAAACACTTGATTATGCTTTAAAAAAAAACTTCATTGTTCTCTATGTTTTAGAAGCTGTTAGCTATTTTCAAATACAATCTTTAAAGATGAAACATAAACAGTTAAACTAAACCCACAGCTAGGTTGTAGGTATTAGTACAAGCCTTACTTGAGTTTTTCCAGGGACCAGTAGTGCGTGGCTCCATTCTTCAGGTCTTGAACCTCGACGGCCACCACAGTGCGAGGGAAAGGCCTGGGGTCGCGCTCTTTCTCTGGCTCTGGGGGCAGAAGCTCAGGGGGCAGCGGAGAGTACAGCGTGTCTGTCAGCAAGACAAACTGGAACTGGACCTGGGGACAGGACAGGTGATCAGTCATGTAGAACCTGGACATGGTGGAGAGTATAAATCACACTGGTTTCAAGATGAGGAGGGGATGTTCAACTACAGCAGATCAGCTCTTGATTTGTAACRATTTCAAACGATAAATTTGACAGTGGGCTCAACGCTGTAGTCTACTTAAGTTAAAAACAAACGGCACAGATCAGACCTTTTAACCAACATTTTTAGTCAGAGTCCAACAAAATCATCATCTTTATGAAAAAGGCACTTCATTTTCTTTGTGATGCTCTTTCTCCTCCTGAACCCTTTCTTTGTTTCTTGAGACATTTTGTCAACAGACTATGCAACACACCATCCTGTGATGTGATAAAACAGCCTTGAATCCGACTGAGAGGGTAAGTCRATGGTAACAAACTAAAGATAAAGGAGGGATGAATAAACTCCTTTTTTAAGGCTTATAGGTCAAAACAAACTAACTTACCACAGATTCTCAAAAGTACAACCCAACAGTGCCTTTTGCATAGATCTGCTACTTGTAATTAAGTACATATGGTATACACCAAAAGGAAAACTTAACCTATCAAAATCAAAAGARGATCAATAAAAGTGGAAACTACACTCACCGGCCACTTTATTAGGTACACCTGTCCAACTGCTCGTTAACACTTAATTTCTAATCAGCCAATCACATGGCGGCAACTCAGTGC
>NW_013953525.1:35738-77021 GCF_001266775.1 Austrofundulus limnaeus
CTCCTGTGTTGTGAAAAAAGTGTTTCCATTGCAGTTTTGCGAAAAACACCAATTACGATACGGCCGAAAAACCACCTCATCCTAGCACTAAACCATTTAGTCGAAAAACGTAATTTTTTCTAAATTGATGTGTTTCCATTGAGCAAATTTATTTTCGAAATTCTAATTTGCGCATTTTCATGGTCAATGGAAACGCAGCTTATGATGCAGAGTCAAAATTATTTTTGATATTCACAGCACTTCTATAACAACTAAAGGTAACAGTTACTTGACTGTGGTGTAGAACTGAACTATGTGCCTGAAAAATACATAATACCCCCCAAGGCTTACAAAGCTTTCAAAACTTTGTTTATACTGTAAAACTGGGGACCACAATTTGTTAAGGTTTCTGTGTAAACCAGGATGTTCTTAGAAAAGTACACGTCATCCATGCTAAAGCTAACAGCATTAATCCTGAAAATATGTATGAGACCTAGCTTTGTACCATTAAACTCATTCTGGGTGATCAAAACTGTGAGATTAGTTTACACCAAGCATTAAAACAGATCAGAAACTCTCCACATTAATTTCTAACGACTCCTTAAAACGATGCTGCTGCACAACAATGCACTGGTTAACAACCTTTTGGGTTGAATATTTCCCGTTAGCAGTTAATCTGCTCTCTATCAACCTGTGTGTTTTATCCAGATGTAGCTATCGGATGGACTCCATACTTTATATTCAGGTCAACTATCTGTAATTCTATGACTCAAAACTTTCARAAGCTAGAGTTAAATCAGATTGTATTTGGTAAAAATGCAARCTTTTGTAGGATCAAATGCTCAAATAATTTTAGGTTTTATTATCGCTGCTGGTGACCACTAAGTAGAGCTGCACAATACATTGAGTATCGTCATCACAGTGTACATGTGCACAATAGTCACGTTGCAGGTTCTGCAATGTAGTGGGCAAATTAAATCAATGTGTTATCTACAGCCTAAACCACTAAACAATTAGTCATTGCACTAAACGGTCGAGTGTTCCAGCTTTTATTTTGACAGGTTGTTCTGCTGGCAAAGTGGGCAGCTTCGTGTCAACACTGAAACTTTCATTTTGTTGCGAAACCTCTGRGACAGTGTTGTCGGGGTRTTCTCAAGTTGTGGAGGAAGACRATGAGKGTCTTGATGAAAGCRAGTAAGATGAGCAAATTTGCAGGGAACTGGAGGAATGCTAAAATTAAAGTGTGACATCAACAAAGATAGACACAGATGTAACAAGTTAGGTGGTAAAATAGAATTTTTGTTTGTGCATGATAGAAGGGAACATGTAAGTCAGGTCCTAGCACAATAAAAGCAACTAAAAGATAACAAGAATAACTCAAACACAGACAAAAACACACTTGAAACATGCACCAAACAAGAGCTTAGATCAATGCAGTTCATTGTCAACAAGATGGCTTAAAGTGTTATTCAACACATTTGTTGAAGTCCCTGTATTTTGTTTTTCACAATATATATTGCAGGGTTAGAAAAAAAATTACAATGTCAGCTTTTTCCAATCTCATGTAGCCCTACGTGAAAGTGTCCTGGGCTTCATTCAGAACTGTAGCTAATCGGATCACAATCTGACAACAATAAATAAAAGTGAAAACATACTTAAAGTAGGTTGAGGACACGTTCAGATTATGTCTCTCATGTCATCAATGGGCATTTGTACCTTTTTCTTTTTTTCAAACAACTGTACAGCATTTAATAGGGGGTGGGGTGGGGACCATAAACCCATCCTGGTTGTAACTCCACTGCTTGGCTGAAGTTACGTCAGGTCAGGTGGTGCATCCTGAGCCACATTTGCTTTCAACTAACACACAAAGGCTTAAAAGTGTTTCAGACTACCTCCAAATGTAACCCAAGTGATTAGTTAGTTAGTTTAAAGTGTCCTCAATCTACTCCRAATGYACTCGCTCCTGTATTTAGGACTGTCCACTGGTGACAGAAGTGTGGTATAACTCAAAAACCACTATCCTAAGGTTCCTGATAAAAGTGTTCAAACTTTTTAAACAAGAGTGCATTTACATTTATCTTTAGAAATGTGCTTCTGATGTAATGTGTTTAAAATATTGCACATTGTATTAGATTTATTAAATGACTGGTCTGTTTTTATTCCTTTATAATGCTTTTTTTTTTCCTTTTGATTTAAGGATTGTACAATGTCTACTTGTATGAAGTCATTCTCAATTTTCTAAAGAAGCAAAGATCTTTGTTTCTCTGCAGCAGCCAAAAGGATCATTTTCTACAGTGGGGCACTTTGTAAGAACACTTGATAGTTAACAGTATTAGTTTTCTCATTCACAAAATGAGATAATCTTTATTGAATGGCAAACACATTCACGGTATCAGTGGTAAGGAATGTTGAAGCCTCTAAGCAAGTACACACGTCCACTTAAGAAAAATAATCTCTCTCGCCGAGCATAAATGAGAACAAACAGACATACTTAATAACATCCAGATATCCAGGTGCAAACTAGAACTTAAACTTGGAAAACACTGACAACACATTTTCAAACAAACAGTGAAAGCATTGCCGTAGCTTCAGTTTGTTTTATGGCTCTTTACAATGCATGGGATATGCACAGCTTCAGCCTTTACACAAACAAAGCTGCTGACATGGATCCGAGCTGACGTCCCAATCTGAAATAGAGCCCTTGTTTATATTTGATCCAGGGAAAACAAGAATGATAAAAAGGGAGTATTTACAGAGGTTGATACAAATCAAAAGACGCACTTACATTTGGAAATGAGAAACACTGGGAGAGAAAACCAGCAAGTGCCCACTTTAACCCAGGCCGAGAGAAAGAAGACAGACATTTCAGTCAGGAACACCCTCTCACAATTACATTGATTGCACCACTCTGTAAACAAACTGTACAGACAAGCCTTAATTGCAAACACATGACTGGTCTGAATTTACAAGAACCAAACCAAAACCCTCCGGCGGCCGCCCCTCTCATATGCTCGGGTTTGCACACACTGTATGACAATGCCATGTCTCAAATTTCCCTCTGTAAACTCCCTGACCCCTGGATACGAAATGACAAGTAAGGCTAGTCAGGCTACTGTTCCTGCCAACTTACTTAAACAACATGTATCATCTTCTGCTGCTGGTTGAGGGACAAGTGGGTACAGCCAGCTTATCAGAGCCCCAGGGCACACCAGACCCCTTCACTCTGGGGAGCTACCCAGGCCTAATCAGGTCAATCATAGCTGACCACAAGTGAAAGATGGGCCTGCCTACTGCCATGCCAATTACTGCCACTCAAAAGCAAGGCCGACGACAGGGTCAGAGATTTGTACCAATCAAAGCCATCCATCCACCTGGACAGATGGGAAGCGAGAGCTCCAGGCAGCCAGTCGGTGCAGGGGCGGTGCCTTGACAAAAGTGGGTGATGGTAGGGAGGAAGAAGACAACAAGTAGAGAACCTCACTTCCTTGGTAAAACACTGTAGCCCCCAGAATGCTTCACTCCCCTTAGGGACAGCAAGAGCTTTTAGTGACTAAAATACAGACAGAAAGGTCAGTGCATGTCCAGGAATTTACTCAGCACAGCATCACCTCTCCCCTCCATCAATACATGCCCTCTACAGTGTCAGTAACCCAAAGAAGGCGTCTATGGAGCTGGACTACTGTATCTATGGAGAGCAGACCTCTCACCAGTGCCTGCGAGAACTAATGTGGAGAAGGGTGAGCAGATGGGCGGGGTAAACACCAATTCTAAACAAAGCAGATGGCTGAGTGTCAGTTAAAAAAGAAAGTGAGACATCATCGAAAACGCTCTCCTTGTCGCCAGCAATTACACAGTGAGCGTGTTTGAAACTCGATACGGAAACAGCAGGTTTTGTAAAGTTGTTGCGGATGAAAAGAAAATGTTTGGAGAGGAGAATAAGCGGTAAAGCAGAGTCACAGAGACAGCAGCACGGAGTAAAAATACAAGTCTCAGAATCAACTTGGCCAAGAAAGATCCATGAGGCAAAAAACAGCATCTGTCATTTTATCTGTGATGGGCGCTCCAAGGCATTATGTCATATGACATATCCGTCGTACAGAATGTGCGGGGATACTTCAATACATCTCTTCAGACATTTGACTTGTTCAGATTAGGAGACACAGGAAAAAAATATATGGAGCAGAATCCAAACTTAGAAGAGAAGAGGTTTAAGGCTTGTTATTATTAAGGCTTCATAATGTTTTTATCCCTCTAACATTTCGTTGACAGGCACAACAATGTGCCAAAGAACCAGATGCAGCAGCTGTGCTTGTAGGTATCTATAGTCTGAATGTACATTCACTTCTTTATTGTTAAAGAAAAAGAAAGGGGGTAGGGCAGAGGTAGCAGTGGGGTTTCTTGCTGATCTGTGGCTTTGAACCCTGAGTGGCACCTGTGCCTTGATGCTGGAGCCAATATTGGATTTGGCCCAGGTCACACCTTAGGGCGGTGGGTTAATGGCCCACTTTGCCAGGCACACAGAGCTGCTCGGCCCTGCGCAGTCCAACCTGCTGTCTCAGCACTCCTCTCTTTACAGCAGAAGTTACACACACAGTGTGCATGGTGAGAAAATGTGTGTGTGTGTGAGGGGGGGGGGGGGGGGTGTCACCCCGAGTCCAAAGGGAGTCTTCCCTGGAGGTCTTTTCCCACACTCTAACCCATCTTTGTTCTGACCTGCCTGCGCCTTTGCGCGTCGTTTCAAAGGGAATGGTCAACCAGRCCCTTTCATGTACCGAGGCGTGTCTTCGCAGCGGTCCTCGGACCCCCCGCCTGCCTCCCTGAGGGCTTCCAGCTCCACGATGTCAGTAGAAACTCGGGTTTGCACCCGCTGCTGTCGGCCCCGTACCTCATTTTCAAAATGCTCTCCTGTCCGCCGCAGCTCATCAGACGGTACGGGCTACTGACCTGACGGAGCAACGATCCGAGCTCCAGCTGCTGCTGACCGTTTTATAACCGCAGAGTTCAAACGRTCAGTGCAGGCTCTGTTACTGACGCGCCCCGTTCAAGAGCCAAGCCGTCCATTTGTAAATGAATAATACTGACAACTGAAACGTACGTATTGAAGAAGATAAAAAGGTACTAAAACCTCAGAACGACCTCCGACTGYAGGAAACCTTAGACGCCCCCTTTTTGTTTGACTCGGTGTTTAAATGACGAGTTAACTACAGAGCCAGATAAACTTGACAGGACTGGAAACTTCACAGACATGTTCCCTCACGTCAACCCACCCACCCTCCTCTCTTCAGTTTTTCCCCCCCACCCAGATGAAGTACCAGTCAAGTGTTCAGCCAGTCCACATGGCTGTCACTCCACCCCTGAAGCGAGTCACTTGTACAGTTTCTGTATATTGAATTATCAGGACTCTATAGGCTTTATGGGCTCCTCATGTTTTCGAGAGACCTCGCAGTCCTCATCACGAAAAGAACTAAAAAGAATTTCAAAACGCAACATTGTGTACATATGGATTAAAGCATTTCAAAGGGTATAAAAAGGTGCAAATGTATATTATTTAAAGTGTTTTAAACAATTAGACTGTGGTATTAAAGGGCATGTGTTCATTTACAGTGTCTCCATTTGACTTTTCTTGCATATTTGCGATAATAAAAAGATGTACTGTATAACTGAAGTGCGTCTCGTTGCTCAGTGCTCCTAAAGAACAAAGGTCAGCTTTATTACTAAAGTGTAGAAACACTCAGGCTTGGATGTACAGTTGTTGTATTCACTATGTTGAACTCTGTGTCCTCAAACTAAAACGGCTGCTTACCGGCCACTTGTAAGTAAGGAGTGTGTCCAGATAATTGGAAGAGAAAAGTCTGTCTTTGCAGCAGAATCCAGCTCAGCTGTGGCTGCAGAGGGACAAACACACAGGCTGAAAAAAAAACAACAATATGCTTTTAAACGCCAATATTATTCACAGAGTTAAATGGTTTAGACTTTTTWAAAAATGCTTCTGCTTAATTAGCAACCAAAACCTAGAGGGGGGACTTTTCAAAGCAGAGCAGCAGTGCTTGACTCGGTTGGCACTTATGTAGCTGAAATGAAAAAGAGAGTGAATTAATAGACTTCAGTAGGACAATAAATAAATAAATAAAAGTGAGGCAAAATTTAGATAATATAACAGAAAAGCAGACAAATCTTTGGGCTGGTTTCAGATGGACTGAGGCAAAGTGGAGGACTGTCCCACAGCGTGACGACTCAAAATACGTAATTGTTTTTTTGGAAATCGTGGATGGTGAGTCCTGCAGGCAGAAAACAAGAATAAACATCTGGCCAGTTATCAGCACACAGTTCAGAAGCAGAAATCGAAATCCACAACGATACAATAAAGAAGCAGAACCTGCATTTTGTGTRGTGAAGCATTCATGTGTTGTGAAGCCAGGATTGTCATGTAATTTTCAGTACSTCACCCTGTACAAGTGATCTTTAGTTCTCATCTTAGGTTTGAGTTTTCTGAGCTTAGCTCTAAATGGCAGCATCTAAAAATGACTCATGCATGTTGACTTAATTAGTAACTAATGTGCTCTGTGATGGACTWGCAACCTGTCCATGWTGTACTCTGATTCTCGCCCAGTGATCTCTGGAAGCAGGCACCAGTTCTTCACAAGCCTGCACGGAAAAACAGGTAAAGACAATGGATGGATAGATGGAYGAGGCTCAAATGATGCAACATGTAACACCTTCCTCCTCACATTTTTCAGTGTTTCAATATCAAAATCATACAATATTACTATCACGCAGTATGTGTTACTATWATATCTTATATTACTTCTACTCATCATAATACAATTTATGCATTTATGAAGTTCATAAAGTAGACAGTTTAAAAACGGGGACAGACACCAATTTTTCACAACCAGAARGTAGCAATTTTATATTGTTTTAATACTTTTGTGTGAAAGAAGTACTYTGTTGATTGATAAATAATTACACATTTTGACATAAGAGACTATGTGCATGTGTAAATGCATCATTAGCTACACGGATTGAAGAGCAACATATAAGGTCTGATTTATTTCACCAAGATAAGAACTTCAATGCTTAAGTGTTGAGTCTATAAACCGAGCTTAAAATCAACACAAAAAGCTCAGTGTTAAGAAAACTTGTGAAGAACTGAAATATAAAAAAGTTGATGAAGGAAACCTTAAAACTGCTCAACATTAAAAGCATTAGTGTTAAACTCTGCCCTGTTCCAATATTTCAAAAATGTATCACTAGCAAAAAAAAAAAAAAGGTGAAAAGTAGCAGGCATTGACTTTTTTCAGTAAATTAAAGGAAGTTCAAACACAAATTTGTTAATTGAATTGAGGTCTGTTCTTATTAACATTTTGCAGAGTCCCTTAGTTTTTGATTTTGGTGCAAAAACAATGTAAACAAATCATCTATAAAGTCAGTTCAGTTTAGTAAACAGCTTATTTATTCATTTACAAAATAAGTACAAATACGAAAGTTTTTTTTTCTCACACAAACAGGAAATTTTCAAGGTATGTACAAGAGTTTACCAAAAATACCGTGGTTCTAATAAACACATAGTTTTGTAAACAATATTTACAAATCCTTTCCACATTTGTAATGTTGCTTCCCCCGTGTGTTTACAGTAGGAATATTGTCCCTCTAATTTGGCTAAAAAGCTGTAAAAATGTTCTCCTGTGAAGCCACCAGAAACCATAGAAATCAGTCATAAAATCATTTGAAATATCCATGACAGGTAGTGTTGTGCTTGTTTCTAAAATAAGATATCTCAGAGATCAGATTTATGAAAATGTTTCAGCATAAAAGCCAATCCCAGAAAAAAAAAGCCTTAATTGTGATAAAATAAGTGTTCTGACAGCATTTACTACTTAAAAGATGCCATTTGTTTTTGCTATAATACAGTGACAGCTTTCAGTTGTCAGGTAAAATAGGTATAAAAAAGTGCTGTTTAATTATACAATGCACAGCAATTGTTTCAAATGCCCCCCCCCCCATATTTAAATAAACTTCATTATGAGAAGAAAAGCTGCATAGAGGCCAAGAAATTGAGTTAAATATATAAAAAACAAACAAAATAAAAAACAAAAGCATGATATACAATATGACATAATACAATAAAGATTGTTTAAAAAATAAAGTGATGTAAAAAAAAGCAGAATTTGTTTCACTGTTCTCTTCAGTCAAAACGATTAATTAGAAAATGATGAAAAAAAAAACACTTTGAAGTTTGAATCATAGAAGTATYTCCTTCCACTGTGTCCACATCATTTTACAGCTGTCATTTTGTTCATTTTGGATCAAAAATACAAGTGCTGCACATAAAATAGATTATCATTCAGTCATCACAAAGGTTCGACACAGACAGAGGGAATAACTTCAATGTTTTTTTTAAACATCGGTGAACATACAGACTGGAAAAGATAAAAGGAATGTCTATTTTTACTCTCCTTACTTTAACTCTTACTAAAATCTTACTTTCTTAAACAGCATGTGGATGAGATACTGCAGGACACAAATTACAAACAAACCGTCGTACAAAAAAAATGTTCACATTATACATTGTGTAACAAAAAATACTGACTCATTCAACAAGAGTGACCAATCAAAAGAGGGTGCTGACTGCAGTTTCACTAAATGATTGGGCGGGCGGGGTCGGGGTCGGCCTTGTAGCAACCCTCGACAGAATGAACGGTGTAAATGTGACTCTTTCAAAGCACGCTGTGTTACAAAACGGGTCTCTTAATATCGACACACGAGTTACTCATTTTCTTACAAAGCTTATTTTATGATAAAAATATACATGCTGTAAAATAATTCAAAAAGAACTATTTACACAGACTGCAAGGAAATGTAACATGATGCTGTTATTTGGAATCTGTTTCGAAACAAAATGTTGGTGTAATTAGTCTTATTATTTAGAGTAGTTAGACTACATTCACTGAATTAAGTTCAACATATAGCTCTCAGATCTGTAGCATAACCATAACAAAGTAATTGTTACTTTTAGGTGGTTTTACATAGCTTCTGCTAATAATCTGAAATAAATAGTTACCCAACACATTAGGGGTGGAACGGTTCACAAAACTCATAATTCGGTTTGGTTTGTGTTTTATTTTTTCTATTTCTCCAGAAATAYCATAAATCAGTCATAGATAATCAATCATTTACTTTTAAAAATATCAATCACTCTTAATATGTAGTCATGTAAAAACTAAAGGAATGAAGCAGTTTGGTTTTAGGCACATTATAGTGACAGGCCTCTGGTAACGCTTGGTGTGATTTTTTTGTACAGTAAATGAGAAGACATTGATTATGTCCAAATGCTTTTCATTTATTGGCCTTTACCAAGCGCCTGCGTGACAGAGGTTTGTTTCAGTCTAAAGTTGCATCTGTTGTTTCTTTAGGTAGCTGGAAAAGTTGGTCCTGCTGACAGGACATAAAAACCTTCAGAAACGTCCGAAGAAACTCAGAGAACCTCTCGAGATTTGCTGCACTTTTACTGGGACAGAGTTTTATTGCACGAGTACAACTGAACGGCACACACACGTCCTGAACTGAGACAGGTGAACCGAACCGTTCAATGTTTTTTTTCATAAACCGTTCCATCCCTACAACACATAAGTTTAGAGTCAACTCCTGTGACATAATGACATTCTTCCACTAACAAATSCAACACAATAAAAAATATAATATGGCCTTTAACTGGAATAATCTGACTACAAGCTGTGAAGCTAAACAAAGAGCACAGGGAACAACATCTTGACTTTTCCTTATCTCTCCATTGTCTTGTTAATAAAAGCTACATCAAACATCACTACAGTACATTGAAAGACACAGAGCTGAAACATTAGACCTGATCTGAAGGCACGTGGCAGGAGGAGGAGGAGGAGGAGTAGGTGGAGGTTGCGGTGAGTGCTGAGCAGAGCGGAGGCTACTTGAGCAGGGCTCGGTAGAGGAGGAGGGAGTKGGCGGTCTCTCTCTCCTGCTCCATGTAGAATATTAAGTCCCTGAGGTTGACCCGAGTAATGCGCTGCCGTGTGTACTGGCGAGATGAGGTGGACGGGGCCGACGAGCCGGCTGGAGAGCCTGCCATGCTGCCGCAAACCTGGAGACACRGGAGGAATCCAAAGGTGAGAAGTGTGATGAGACTCCAACAGGATTTATTAAAGGGGGTGGGGTTATTATGCAAAATCGACCTCTTTTGACTTTTATATCRTGTTATAATGTCATCCCCTCATCAAAAACATACACAGTGTTGCTTTGACTCATTCATGCATGTTTAAAAAATCTATGAGCTGCCTAATCGCTTGCTGGTACAAAGCACCGCCTATTTGTACATAGCTCCTCCCTGAAGCCCAGTCYGAATTTGAACTCCTGCTCCACAGAGCACCTCTCCCCTGAACCATTGATTGAAAATGTGGTGAAGTGGAAAAGTCAAAAAGATTAGGAGGTTCTTAAAGAGACAGAGGCCAATTTCAAGGCATTTAGATGGACTATAGCTGTGTTTCCATTGCAAATGTGCACAAAACATTGTCGATATTCTGTTAATGTAAAAAAACAGTTTCGCGATTTCTGTGTTTCCATTAAGTAAGAAATGCTATTAAAGTCACGAGTGAATACGCTTGTTCTCGCGATAAGTCATTACAAACACGGCGGCAATGGATGTAAACACATGCACATTGCTACCGCGACACTAGCGCTCATCATCAGCCATCAGAGGAGATGTCGGCGTCTTATCGAGGCTTTCGACTGACAAGTCCCTTATTCTTGGGAGTGGCTACATTTGATGCGTTTTTGGGAAATTGTAGTTGGTGAGTTTACTACTTTTTTTTACAACTTCGGTGATTTCACTATTACTTCTACTTCCTGTCATCTTCTTCGTCGTCGCCTTTTTCGCCAGTAGAAACAGCCAGTTCTTGATCATGTGACTCCCATGATGCGAAAAAAGTGTTTCCATTGCAGTTTTGCGAAACACACCAATTACGATATGGCCGAAAAACCACCTCATCCTAGCACAAAACCATTTAGTCGAAAAACTTAATTATTTTTCGAAATTGACGTGTTTCCATTGAGCAAATTTATTTTCGAAATTCTAATTTGCGCATTTTCATGGTCAATGGAAACGCAGCTTATGATGCAGAGTCAAAATTATTTTTGATATTCACAGCACTTCTATAACAACTAAAGGTAACAGTTACTTGACTGTGGTGTAGAACTGAACTATRTGCCTGAAAAATACATAATACCCCCCAAGGCTTACAAAGCTTTCAAAACTTTGTTTATACTGTAAAACTGGGGACCACAATTTGTTAAGGTTTCTGTGTAAACCAGGATGTTCTTAGAAAAGTACAYGTCATCCATGCTAAAGCTAACAGCATTAATCCTGAAAATATGTATGAGACCTAGCTTTGTACCATTAAACTCATTCTGGGTGATCAAAACTGTGAGATTAGTTTACACCAAGCATTAAAACAGATCAGAAACTCTCCACATTAATTTCTAAYGACTCCTTAAAACGATGCTGCTGCACAACAATGCACTGGTTAACAACCTTTTGGGTTGAATATTTCCCGTTAGCAGTTAATCTGCTCTCTATCAACCTGTGTGTTTTATCCAGATGTAGCTATCGGATGGACTCCATACTTTATATTCAGGTCAACTATCTGTAATTCTATGACTCAAAACTTTCARAAGCTAGAGTTAAATCAGATTGTATTTGGTAAAAATGCAARCTTTTGTAGGATCAAATGCTCAAATAATTTTAGGTTTTATTATCGCTGCTGGTGACCACTAAGTAGAGCTGCACAATACATTGAGTATCGTCATCACAGTGTACATGTGCACAATAGTCACGTTGCAGGTTCTGCAATGTAGTGGGCAAATTAAATCAATGTGTTATCTACAGCCTAAACCACTAAACAATTAGTCATTGCACTAAACGGTCGAGTGTTCCAGCTTTTATTTTGACAGGTTGTTCTGCTGGCAAAGTGGGCAGCTTCGTGTCAAYACTGAAACTTTCATTTTGTTGCGAAACCTCTGRGACAGTGTTGTCGGGGTRTTCTCAAGTTGTGGAGGAAGACRATGAGKGTCTTGATGAAAGCRAGTAAGATGAGCAAATTTGCAGGGAACTGGAGGAATGCTAAAATTAAAGTGTGACATCAACAAAGATAGACACAGATGTAACAAGTTAGGTGGTAAAATAGAATTTTTGTTTGCGCGTGATAGAAGGGAACATGTAGTCAGGTCCTAGCACAATAAAAGCAACTAAAAGATAACAAGAATAACTCAAACACAGACAAAAACACACTTGAAACATGCACCAAACAAGAGCTTAGATCAATGCAGTTCATTGTCAACAAGATGGCTTAAAGTGTTATTCAACACATTTGTTGAAGTCCCTGTATTTTGTTTTTCACAATATATATTGCAGGGTTAGAAAAAAAATTACAATGTCAGCTTTTTCCAATCTCATGTAGCCCTACGTGAAAGTGTCCTGGGCTTCATTCAGAACTGTAGCTAATMGGATCACAATCTGACAACAATAAATAAAAGTGAAAACATACTTAAAGTAGGTTGAGGACACGTTCAGATTATGTCTCTCATGTCATCAATGGGCATTTGTACCTTTTTCTTTTTTCAAACAACTGTACAGCATTTAATAGGGGGTGGGGTGGGGACCATAAACCCATCCTGGTTGTAACTCCACTGCTTGGCTGAAGTTACGTCAGGTCAGGTGGTGCATCCTGAGCCACATTTGCTTTCAACTAACACACAAAGGCTTAAAAGTGTTTCAGACTACCTCCAAATGTAACCCAAGTGATTAGTTAGTTAGTTTAAAGTGTCCTCAATCTACTCCRAATGYACTCGCTCCTGTATTTAGGACTGTCCACTGGTGACAGAAGTGTGGTATAACTCAAAAACCACTATCCTAAGGTTCCTGATAAAAGTGTTCAAACTTTTTAAACAAGAGTGCATTTACATTTATCTTTAGAAATGTGCTTCTGATGTAATGTGTTTAAAATATTGCACATTGTATTAGATTTATTAAATGACTGGTCTGTTTTTATTCCTTTATAATGCTTTTTTTTTTCCTTTTGATTTAAGGATTGTACAATGTCTACTTGTATGAAGTCATTCTCAATTTTCTAAAGAAGCAAAGATCTTTGTTTCTCTGCAGCAGCCAAAAGGATCATTTTCTACAGTGGGGCACTTTGTAAGAACACTTGATAGTTAACAGTATTAGYTTTCTCATTCACAAAATGAGATAATCTTTATTGAATGGCAAACACATTCACGGTATCAGTGGTAAGGAATGTTGAAGCCTCTAAGCAAGTACACACGTCCACTTAAGAAAAATAATCTCTCGCGCGGAGCTTAAATGAGAACAAACAGACATACTTAATAACATCCAGATATCCAGGTGCAAACTAGAACTTAAACTTGGAAAACACTGACAACACATTTTCAAACAAACAGTGAAAGCATTGCCGTAGCTTCAGTTTGTTTTATGGCTCTTTACAATGCATGGGATATGCACAGCTTCAGCCTTTACACAAACAAAGCTGCTGACATGGATCCGAGCTGACGTCCCAATCTGAAATAGAGCCCTTGTTTATATTTGATCCAGGGAAAACAAGAATGATAAAAAGGGAGTATTTACAGAGGTTGATACAAATCAAAAGACGCACTTACATTTGGAAATGAGAAACACTGGGAGAGAAAACCAGCAAGTGCCCACTTTAACCCAGGCCGAGAGAAAGAAGACAGACATTTCAGTCAGGAACACCCTCTCACAATTACATTGATTGCACCACTCTGTAAACAAACTGTACAGACAAGCCTTAATTGCAAACACATGACTGGTCTGAATTTACAAGAACCAAACCAAAACCCTCCGGCGGCCGCCCTCTCATATGCTCGGGTTTGCACACACTGTATGACAATGCCATGTCTCAAATTTCCCTCTGTAAACTCCCTGACCCCTGGATACGAAATGACAAGTAAGGCTAGTCAGGCTACTGTTCCTGCCAACTTACTTAAACAACATGTATCATCTTCTGCTGCTGGTTGAGGGACAAGTGGGTACAGCCAGCTTATCAGAGCCCCAGGGCACACCAGACCCCTTCACTCTGGGGAGCTACCCAGGCCTAATCAGGTCAATCATAGCTGACCACAAGTGAAAGATGGGCCTGCCTACTGCCATGCCAATTACTGCCACTCAAAAGCAAGGCCGACGACAGGGTCAGAGATTTGTACCAATCAAAGCCATCCATCCACCTGGACAGATGGGAAGCGAGAGCTCCAGGCAGCCAGTCGGTGCAGGGGCGGTGCCTTGACAAAAGTGGGTGATGGTAGGGAGGAAGAAGACAACAAGTAGAGAACCTCACTTCCTTGGTAAAACACTGTAGCCCCCAGAATGCTTCACTCCCCTTAGGGACAGCAAGAGCTTTTAGTGACTAAAATACAGACAGAAAGGTCAGTGCATGTCCAGGAATTTACTCAGCACAGCATCACCTCTCCCCTCCATCAATACATGCCCTCTACAGTGTCAGTAACCCAAAGAAGGCGTCTATGGAGCTGGACTACTGTATCTATGGAGAGCAGACCTCTCACCAGTGCCTGCGAGAACTAATGTGGAGAAGGGTGAGCAGATGGGCGGGGTAAACACCAATTCTAAACAAAGCAGATGGCTGAGTGTCAGTTAAAAAAGAAAGTGAGACATCATCGAAAACGCTCTCCTTGTCGCCAGCAATTACACAGTGAGCGTGTTTGAAACTCGATACGGAAACAGCAGGTTTTGTAAAGTTGTTGCGGATGAAAAGAAAATGTTTGGAGAGGAGAATAAGCGGTAAAGCAGAGTCACAGAGACAGCAGCACGGAGTAAAAATACAAGTCTCAGAATCAACTTGGCCAAGAAAGATCCATGAGGCAAAAAACAGCATCTGTCATTTTATCTGTGATGGGCGCTCCAAGGCATTATGTCATATGACATATCCGTCGTACAGAATGTGCGGGGATACTTCAATACATCTCTTCAGACATTTGACTTGTTCAGATTAGGAGACGCAGGAAAAAAATATATGGAGCAGAATCCAAACTTAGAAGAGAAGAGGTTTAAGGCTTGTTATTATTAAGGCTTCATAATGTTTTTATCCCTCTAACATTTCGTTGACAGGCACAACAATGTGCCAAAGAACCAGATGCAGCAGCTGTGCTTGTAGGTATCTATAGTCTGAATGTACATTCACTTCTTTATTGTTAAAGAAAAAGAAAGGGGGTAGGGCAGAGGTAGCAGTGGGGTTTCTTGCTGATCTGTGGCTTTGAACCCTGAGTGGCACCTGTGCCTTGATGCTGGAGCCAATATTGGATTTGGCCCAGGTCACACCTTAGGGCGGTGGGTTAATGGCCCACTTTGCCAGGCACACAGAGCTGCTCGGCCCTGCGCAGTCCAACCTGCTGTCTCAGCACTCCTCTCTTTACAGCAGAAGTTACACACACAGTGTGCATGGTGAGAAAATGTGTGTGTGTGTGTGAGCGTGTTTGTGCTGGTATGTGACAACACGCCAGCCAACATACTGAGTTGACTAAAAATGCACCACGGAGAGAAAACATTGCTCAGCACTCACGTTTGAGGATGAAGACTAGCCTCATGTCAGTTTGTGAAACAGATAAGCTGTTCATGTTGCAACGTTGGTCTATTGTTTTTACTTTGATATTGAAAAATCAGTTTAAACCGTTTTCAGTGCTTGAGGCAAGGAGGACAAATATAGCACAACAGAAACAGACTTGGTAAGCTAAACAAAGACGCAAAGCAAAAACACGAACCACATGGTGTTCCTTAAAGTCAAAGCACAAAAGGAAATTAGAACGGCCAAAGTTTAAATGTTTTATGATATTTTTTTAGCTCATCTTGGCCGCCCCAGCAGGTAGTCGTGTCCTGGTGGTCCAACTGCTAAGTGCTTTCAGTGGGTAGATCCTTCAACATGGTGGCACGGAGGGGTCTTCACTCAACATAACCTACTGTTTGCTGTCTGACTAAAGGACGTACAGATTTGCTGACTGACCTGTTTTATCAAAAGAAGTGGTTGTTTAAATGACTGGCTGAGAGTCTGACTGAGTGACTAATTTACCGACTCTCTGGTTGACTGACTGTGCCAGAGAGCAAAGCTTTCCCACATGTTCCCGTCCCATGCTGCATTTCAGTCGAGGAACGCTACCTTGCCCCTTCTCTGTGTTTACAGTGTGCAGCCCAGCCGTGGGAGTGAAGCCCCGCTTCATCTCCACACTCGGCCTGAAACGCCTCTCCTACGGCCGCCATTAATCAGCAACAGAGACTCTCTCTCGTGCCCCGCTCCCTTCTTCTGGCTGCTCTACGCCCACAGACATACTGGATGAGGCCATTTTGAAAGAGTTAACAGATGTCGGCTGATTTGCCCCGGGCGTCCTGACATTGCCCGAATGATGTATTTGATGTGGAGTTTATTCAGCTCTAATAAACGTATAAAGAATTAGAATAATAATTCACAGATGTACRTACCCAGATTATATGCCAGAGCCCCTCTTTGAAGCAGACAAGGAAGCCAAGATTAAAAAAAGGGTAAAAAGTGTTTTGATTTGGTGCATAGACAAACACAGAGGTCAGATTGAACTAATACCACAGCGCTGAGTTCATGCTCTGACACAGATTGCCCTTCTCACGAGTTGCATTTCTGTCAAAAGCCACAAACAAGTGTCTGTTATGGTTATTGTGCTTTCAAAACTGGAGGTGAGTGTGGCCCGTTTTATCATTTGTTTCGTCCTCTAAAATAGGCTTCTGTTAATTTGTCACTTTGTAAAGAAAAATAAAACAAAAAGGGCATACAGAGGGAAATACAAACAGGACAAGTGAGTGAGGTGTAGMGTTCTGATCATTGCAAAAGGAAAAAAAATGAGGGAATTACTTTCAAAACAAACAACTTCCATTTGCTTCACAACTAAGCAACAACAAATCTCAAAAATGGCTGGTTGTAGAGTATCTTAATACCCACATAAACCATAAAAACAGCAACACAGCTCCATGGCAATGCATAGCAACCGTGCAGAATTTCAGTCAAGGAGAAAGAAGGCAAAAAAACACCTTATTACTTCTAACTCCTGCAAGCCATTTTGGTCTCCAAAGGTTTTAGAGYGCCGCAGGCCATGTGTCTGCAGTGTTTCGGGAAATGACTTGCCTTCGCACGAACACTGCTATGTTCTGCAGCACTGCTGCCCCCAGCATCCCCGCTCAATTTCTGTTTAACCCCTTCCTGCCTTCCCTCACACTGACTCACTGCAACAGAGAGCTCACACCCAGCACAACGCTGTCACATTGTTCAGCCTTCTACAAACCAAAGCAAATCCGACCAGATTTTTCATGAGTTAACACATTAACTCCACGTCTAATTTGGCTGCTTAAGCATGTGATGGCTCTTAATAAACAGGGTTCAGAAACAGGCGAAGGGTTACACAGGAAGGAGGAAGACGAAGAAACAAGCCCCTGCTTCATTCCACTTGATCTACTACAATGTGCGACAGTTTGCACACTTGAGTGTGTATCAACGGTGGATTAAATCTGCAAACTCGTTGACACAACACATAATTAAAACATCTTGCTTGAGGTTAGGAATTTTCTAATTAGTAGTGTACTGACAAAGCTGCAATTCCATCGCCCTGAGTTTCAAAGTCCACAGGTTACTGCTAAGATGAAAGCCAGCCCTGGAGCACAATTCTGCAGGGCTGCTCATACWGTTCCTCAGAAGACAGTCACAGGGTCACCAAGCTAAACAGTGTGCTGCACCCGGAACCTTGCTTCCAAACAAAGACTGCAAACTTTCTTGCCTGGAAACACAATCTTGCTTTTGTTTCCTCTTGCCCTTTTTTTTTGTTCTTCAACCTGAGAGAAACAGAAGATTGTGTGAAGAAAATTCATAGGAAGAAACCAAAACATTGTTTTTAATCAGTTTAATTAAAATGTTCTGAGCTAGGCTAGAAGAACAACTTGTTAAATACTACAAAGGCTTTTATTATGTAGGTCTTTGTAGCTTACGTGTCATGATGTATGTATTTTTGTACTAGTTTTGATTTGTTCTTTTCTCTTCCTGTTAATCCCATCTGTGTTGTGTTTTGTCAAGCTTTTCATGTTCAGCACCTTTGATTTGGTTCCAGAGTCTCTTCCTTTGTTTAGTGAGTAGATCCTGTTTTCCAAGCTCTGTACACACTCAGTCCTGGTTTGCTAATTGCATCACCTGTATCCTCTCTCTGTATAAATACTACCTGGTTTAATTATTTTCTCTCATCTTCATTACTGATTCCKCCTTTTTCTGGGATGGCAAATTTTTGTTCAGATTTTATATTTTTCTTTTTACCCTTTTCTTTTTCATTGTTAGCCTGCATCTTGTCCTTACTCCCATGGTTATGGTATAGTAGTGTTTTCTTGAAATGTTGCCTAGAACTAATCAAATTGTTCTAAATGCCCTTTGTCTACAATCAGAACAGTACAACTGCAGTACACCAACAAATTTATTAACAAGTTTGACAATTAGGTCATATTAATAAAACACCTTAATTTGTCTAAAGATTTTAATCCACTAAATAACCCATGAAAATGGTGTTTTCTATAGCAGAAGCACAAATCACTGAGAAACTGCTCAGTTTGCCTGATAACCTGGACAATTAACACAGGCCGAGTATCTTTGACTACATAAAGTATCAGAAGTAGAACTTTTTCCAACATTAAAAATTCAAGGCGTTTCATATATAAAATGAACCCAATTAGAGTTAAAATAGGAGAAGTGTAATGAGTCTCTAGTTAGAATGCTTGTCTTCAGAACTACTCACTAATGAGCCCTTGTTGGTTTTACACACTTTACTTTCAATGGTGTGGCACTGTCATTTCTGCTCGTTTTTAATTTTTAATTCAAGTTGAATGAGAGGGCGGTGACTGAGTTAATAATCAAGGCAATGGGGTGTTTTGCAGCCGATGGATAGCTGAGAGAAGTTGCCAAATGAGGCTTGTGGTCCACCCTTTGATGTCTCTGTGAAACACTGCAAGTAGGAACAACCAGTTAACAAAGCCTATCAGTTCAGAGGGGTATCAAACATAAATGACCACAATAAGGAGAATGAGGCCTACAAATGGCCTAATTAGGGCAAAGAGTAGGCTGGCGAAGTAGACTGGCGCTGAGTTTGAAAACAGGAACAGACTAAACTTGAGAAAGAGGAAAAGCAACTAAAAGGCAGCAGAATGGACCCCACTGCTCTGAAGGCATGTGCTCTAGCTCGAGCTGTCAGTCCTCACATGGATCCTCAAATGAGCAGTGACACGTTTTACTTACAACAAAAAGAAGACACCACAAGGAGGCCACAGCAGACATGCAGGCAAAAGACAAAGCACATTTATGATGGAGGTTCAGACTATGCACTAGCCTTTGATCTTAAATTGATGTTAATGGGGCCATTTTTGACATCACATAGCCATCACAGGCTCAGTTTCAGTGCCGCTGACACTGGTCCCCATGCACCGAGTGTGGCGCCTGCAACTCTGAGCAGCAGGAAAAAGGCTGTCTGAAGAGCAGCTCTGATTAAAATCCATGCTCTTTGGGGGAAAGGGTACAGTTTCATGTTTTATATAGATGCCCCAGAAAGTCAAAAAGAAAAGTTCAATCGAGTGTCTCTGTGAACAATTGTGACCCCCAGTGTCAAAGTTTTTCTACCCAGCAAGATACTTTGATCACTTTCACAGCTATTCAGAAACAAATGATTTAAACTATTTGGGCATGCAAATTTAAAAAAGGATGACCTACTTATACTGTACTATTGCTTTTATTAGTTTTCTTGATAAGTAGAAAATCTATTTTGCTTGCCACAAATCTTTCCTAAAATCCTTCAACACACTATGGTAACATTCAGGTGGTTTGTGAATAAAAAACAGCAGTCAGAACTTCAACATTTGGACTGGATTGAGTTTTTTCCTTAGTATGGATTTGCAGGCGTGTTGCTGAAGGCCTCATTCCTCCCATTAGATCCCTCTTCCGCAGGCCCACAAGGCTTCCTTCCTACCTGCACAGCATTTTGGCAACCTGCTTTATTAAACCACATACAACAGCCTCCCTTTTAATCAGCTGTGTGTGTATGTGTGTGTATAGTGCTTATCTACATATTGACTTGGTTTAAATCCACACGCTTGTCTGCCATAATAATTACACATCTTGTAAAAGGAAGTGCTCAATGCTTCCTGCACCTGAGGCGGGCAGCTGCAGGAGTTGCCCACCGGCGCCCCGCAAACACACCGCCGGCTCTGCCTGGTATCCAAACAGCTTCAGCATTCTTGCAGAGCCATTACCTTCCACTGTGTAATGGCGTCTTTCTATTAGATTTCAGCTGAGGAGAAAATGGCAACCCAAGTGCGGATAAATGGGTTTCTTTGTACGGCAGAAACAACGTGAGTGGACGAGGTCAAACAAGTAATAAAGACAACTGAAGCCTGTTTTATGGCTGTCCACAAGTCAGGCAACATGTATAACAACACRCATCTCAACGCAAATAAAAACACAAAACCAAAGTCTATAAACAATGCTTATACCTGCAGAAACTGAGCGGATGTAAGCAGTTGTATTAATCACTATCACCATGAGCATTCAGAATGGTGATGGGTGGGGGGCAATAGAGGACATATCTAGCAATTCACCCCCCCCCCCCCCCACACACACACACACACAAAGTTCTGTCAGTGGAGGCTGTTCATTAGTCTAACAATTACATAATTTATGTAGTCTAAAAAATACATGTGATCATGAATCAAAATCAGAATGAGAGCCACAGAAACACAGAGCTTTTTGGTTGATGCCAATTCTTTGTCTAATCTGTCGTGGAAGACAAAAGTTAAAAACTGCACGCCATCTGGAACGAACAAAGCACCAATCAGTGCATTCTGCCTTACCTGTAAAACAGCAGGCCATGAAAGAAAAAAATGAATAAATAAATTAAAAATAAAGCCTTTATCTTTTTTTCTCAGGTCTGATAACATCCATGTGTATAGTGATGGTGTCGGAATCCTGTTGAGATTATTTGTCAAAAAAAAAGCCTGGATTTTACAGTTAATTGGCCTCCCTAATTAGCACAGGATGTCTAATTCCCATTGCAGTCAGTGTGCTAAATGGTAAAGCTTTAGCAAGCGGATGCCATTTCTTTCTGTTTGAGAAGAGAGACTCCCTGTGCAAGCCAGGCTACACTGTACATTACACACTCAATGATCGATTCTAAATCTTAATTAGGGAAACGACAAACAAGCAAGGGGACTTAATGGACTGTGTACCTTGTCAAACAGCTGGCTGATTATATTTATTGAGATATATGTTAAATTTAATGATTTGGGCAATTAACTGTAGACCCCTTCTGTGATCTCTGAGGGACATGAAGGGGCCAGAGAGGCAAGAATCGAGGCCACAGACCTAATGGAAAGCAGCTGACAAATATTTGTCAACCCCAGAGAGCTGCGACAGACATCAGCATCTCAGAAGACCTTGCACTCAGAAATAAAGATGTCACCCCAACACCAATCCTTTATGGGCTCTTGTGCTTACTGCAACTCTGATGGTGTGATGAAATAAGTTCTGGGCTTTCTCTGCTTTGCCGGGACCTCATTTCATTTAATGGCCTAAAATGTTCAGCAAAAACAATACAAAAACATAACAAAAGATTCCTAAAAGTGGGTTTAGTCCTAATTATCAGCATAGGTTTTTTCATGGCCATTCATTTCTAACTTTTTTTTTCTAAATTGGTCAAATGGAAAGCGAGGGGGGGRAAAAAATTAAGCTGAGCCGAAAAGTGCGACTTGGATTTAATATTTTATAATTGCCAAGGGACATTCTAAGATCAATGAATTTTTGCCTAGGACGCACATCAGAAAGAGATGTACTTCAGTCTTTTTAGGGAACATTGGTCTATTTAATTCCAGTGTCTGATGCATGAGAAATATGCCTTCCATGGCCTCCTTCTTCTTCCCCCGGCAGTGCTGCAGGCAGACATTACCACTTTTAATGGGCCGCCATGAGAAGAGGCAAGTCAGCCAATAACCCATCCTCACTAATGGATCGCCTTGTTTGTTCTCTTTCACCAGTTTTTCTGAAGCTAATTTTAGATGTTCTGTTTTCCTGTTTAAGACAAAACAGAGGACATTGCATCGCAACGATATTTGAACAAAAATAAACAAAAATGTTTTATTTTAAGGGAAAGAAATGCAGCTGTAATGAATGCAAAATCTCTTTACATGGGTCATCTTTGTCATGTTTATTTGATGGTCGGCCTTTGGTATGGTAGGAAACAAAAACAGTCTTAACTAGTGGGGATTTGTGAGAAGAAGGTGCTTTAGAGGATTTTACTGAAAAGCTGAATAAGTTAACAGTATTAACAGTAGTAGCTTTTACAGATGGCAAATATTGTCACTTACACTTGTTTGAAAGTAGTAATTGATACATTCAGCGCAATTAGTCTATTTATACTCCAGTCAGCAAAAATGTCCAAGAGTACAAGAAAAAAAATTATTCATTCACACAATTAATGAACTGAGCACTCCATAATAAAGCTGCATTTGCAGCATTATCGCATGGTATAAAACTGAAGAATTACCATAAAAGTGAAAACTTCAAAGACCACACCTGCTACAGCTTAACTAGTGAGTCAGCCCCTAAACTGCTTTGTTTGTTGTATGACTCCCTGGGAAGTTGAATGCACATCAATTCACTACGCAGCTAGGCTGATCAGAGAGAGCGGGCCAACAAAGCTGGTCTAAATATCCATCAAAGATCTGTGGTGAAGCTGAGGAGGGAAAAAAGCTGAGTTGATGTACATTTCACAAAGCCACTCACCTTCAATAAGACAGCTTCTGTTGCATGGTGGTGGCAAAATTCTCAGACTTGAGTAAGAGCACGCTGGCAAACCAACAAAATTGCTTTGTATTTAAACTTAACGGAAACGGCACTCATATGAGATCAGTTTTAATGTAGTAAATGTAAAGATTGTGCTGAATTATTTAGTTTCAGGGCTCAAACCAGATCCATGAGATACATTCATACAGTGAGAGGTCTTTAATCAGATTCTGAGAAACTCAAACTACCTTCTATGTTGGCATTTCTGCCATCTGCTGTAGCTTTTTGCCTATTCCATGCCTATTACCAGTGCTTCCCAACCCTCATTGGCAATCCCCCCTGCCAGCATCTAATGAAAGATCTGTTCATGTTTTTTTTTCCTCTTTCTTTCCCCAGGATCAAACCTTGACAGCTGACATACAGCTTAAACCCAAAGGAAAACAAACTTAAAACACATATCAACAATAAAATGCTTCCTTGTACTGTCAGTTCTGTGCTTCACAAGGCAATCGAGGTTAAATCTGAAAGAGTTGCAGGAGGTCCTATAAATAACGACAGTCTCACTAAGGCACAGGCGTTTCTTAAGTGAGACGTAATAGAAAGAACTCTCTGGTCTCTTCAGGGCTCCACCATGTGAGTTTCAGAGGATCTGTGTTGACAACTTCATTAGGAGCGCTTGCATCCCAAAATTCTCAAGTCGTTTGAGAATATTATCACAAGTTAAGAATCAGAAACTGAGGGGGAGAGTTTCCAATCCTCCCAGATGGAGGAAATTCAAGCATAGGACGACAAGGCAGCAACTAAGGCATTTTCTTTGACTATCCCTATGAGAAAGTGAAAGCGTGGGATGAGGAGAGTTGGTTTACATGGTGCGGTGTGGTGCAGCGAGGGGCCCAAGATGTTAGGCTGTCCCCACGTCTCTGGCCAGCAGGCTAGCTAGAGAGCCAGCCAGTTTTGGTACGCCTCCACAAAAAGGAAGGCAGAGGGGGAAAACTTCCAGCAAATTTCATTCTTTATTAATTTAATTATATCAAGATTAACAAGGGAGGTAATTAATTTCTTTAAGATGAGTATCTATTAAATGCCTGGGGCTGAACTTTGTTGTCAAAATTGTACATTGAACCATTATTTCAGGGAAAAGTTTTACAGGCAGAAAATAAGGAAATTACAACTTTGCCATAAATATATGTAGATATACAAGAGCTCCAAATCTAAGCTAAGAGAGTTAAAACTTTCCTTTATATTTATGATAGGGCAGGGTTGCCATTAAAAATATTATTAGAGTTAAACACAGGCCTTGTAATTAATTAATCATGAATATTCGCATGTTTATCAAATCACAACACTTGACACATTTAGCAACAATTCTAAAATATTATGGTTTAAATAATAAAATGTTTATTTTTCATTTTAATACATTCAGAAATGCAAAATGCAAACTCAAGGTGGAAATTAAATTATATTTATAATGATGATTATGACATTTATGATCGTGCTATTGATAAATAATAACTAACTTATAAATAAAATTATTTTAAAGCTACAGTCCACTGCAATTCACTTCATGAAAGAGTTTATTAATTTCTCAGATATAGCCTTACTTATTTTGGCTCGGAACCCCATAATTTAATCTCTTGCTGTCTGGGTAAACCATCTACCTATAAATGGCAGAGACTCATCTCCCTACCGTCAGGATGGCTGTAGCATTAGCTTCAATATTAGCACCAGCGAAGATGTGTTTTGCATTTAAATGATACTTTGAGCTTGACTTGCTGCAGCAAGATCATTACTTGAGGCATAATTTACACACAATTATGTTCTTCTTCATGCAACCATATTAAATGTTCCAAACAACAAAAAAAGCAGAGCATTCTTCTCATCCTGCCATGAACTTTTAAAGCCCAGAGAAGCTGGAAGACAAATTTTAGGTGCATTTTTGCCACCCACAGGAATGAACTGTGTGAAATAGTGTTCAGGTGTGCCAGAAAGTGGAGAGCAAAGTGTGATTAACTGAGTTTATTTCTCAGTTCGCCTTTTTTTTTTTTCAATAATTAAACAATAATAATGAACATCTACAAGTGATTAACTTTGGGGTCACTCCCATTCCCCAATGCCAAATATGATTATGACTCACCCAATAATAAATATATGAATTCAAATTTGTGTGGTTGTAGCTGAGACTTGTTCCTAACATTTTCTCCAAGAGCCAATYGATCAAGCAAGATCTGTTTTGTATTGGGGTTGTTTTTTTGGTCACTAACTATAAGAATCAACTCTATTAGTCAAACATCTCATGAACCACTGGATGGATTTTAATGATAAAATGGTATATCTCTACAAGTGATTCAACTTTTTTTTTTGTTCCGCTCTCGGAGGAGTAAGACGCTTTTCCCTTCTCTCCTGCCCTTCCTTATCTTCCCTGCTTTGCTACTCGGAGCCTTCTCTATGTTTTCATCCAAAACCAGAAATTATGGCTATTTTTATTTTTATGGATTTGGTTAGCTGGTCTCTTAATAAATTTTTTGGAACAAAGTTTTTTCTTCCATGGGGGGACATGTCAAAGGTGGGACCCCTGCTCTTGTCTGTTCTGGATATATACGTATCTGGRTTCCGATCACTGGATTCTACAGATTGGCTTGGTGGTCTCCTGGTGTTCTACAAAACAGCGTCGGTGGCTGTTCATTTCCTGGCTGACTGACCAATTTGATGGATTGCCGTACTATCAGGACTCAGACATTTGCCTWGAGCGAGCTGGACTCGGTCTGCAAGCGGTTCTATTGAGGGTCGCGGGCCGGCTGTGGACCCTGGACTTTGCTGGCCAGATGGAATTGATCTGGGAGAAGCTGATAGTACGGYTCGGTGGAATTGTCCACACTATTTGTCTGATTGGATTCGCCACCTTGAGATGTACCAGCAGACATTGAAGCAAATGGAAAATTGTTATCGTTTCTGTTCCCAAAACAACTGATTACAGAATCTGGCTCTCCTCTACATGGCCTTGAGCTGTTGACTAAATTCTTCCTGGTTGGATTACGTCGACAAGGCTCTACCCCCCCTCCCCCCTCCTCTTACACCCCTCTGTGATCTGGTTCCTGGAGCAAGCTGAGGGCCGCACAGAATGAACAGTTATCCATATTTTGGACTATGGCTGTGCTGGTTTTGGGGACTGGATTCTTCGGGCTCATTCTTCAGATATTCACACAAGCATACAACACTCATGGCTTCAGATACAYGCCCCACTAAACTAACTTACTCCTTTGGCTAATAAATGTGCTCTATGCAGAGTTTTTTTTATAAACACCATAGTGTGTCACATTGTTKACATAATATGATGTTTTGTTTTGTTTTTTTCATTATCTTCCCTTGTGTGGTTTTTAGTTTTTCTGTTAAGGGTAGCGCCTCCTCATGATGTCTTCATGAAGATGATCCTTGCTCTGTGCTGGGGTCTGTGGTTGCATGACCCAGGGCACCTGTTCTCCCATGTTTGGTCTTCTGAATGGGTGTTCTGAACTGTAATTTCATTGTGCTCTCTGCACGATGACAATAAAGGTCTCTCTAATCTCTAATCTCTAATCTAATCTAATCTAATCTAATCTAATCTAATCTAATCTAATCTAATCTAATCTAATCTAATCTAACTCTGGAGTCAACCCAATTCAATATGAAAGACAGCTGAACTTTTGAAACACAAAAACAACTATAATTCAGAAAACTTTACAAATATTCTGATAAAACTWGGTGTGGTAGTACCTGAAGGTAATAATATCATTTGAAAATTTGAGTGCTACGTGTTTCACCAGATCTTTGCTGAAAAACTGGCATCAATACTTTTTGTTTATTAGCAAAATATCTCATGAGCCCCTGGACTGACTCTAATAAAACTGTCAGAAAGTAATYACTGGATATACAACTGATTGACATTTGAAATGAACAAAATCCAAGATGGCCGCCACAGCTAATCTACACATACCTACACAAGAATGACAACAACTTCCTCAAAATTATCAATAAAGGTAAAGTTTATGTATGTTTATGTATGAAGTGGCCGCACTTCATACATAAACATGAAGAGTTAATCAAATTATTTTATTAGTAGCACCTGGCAACAGCAGCACAYAGAAACAGCAAGGGTGATTTTTAGACTTTTTTTTTTCATTTAGACTGAATTTTTGTTTAATAAAAAAAATACATGGAATCTGTTTTGTTTTTGTTTACTTAAGGTTAAATTTTAAGAATTTTAGAGTCTAATAAAGGAATCATTTTCTAATCCACCTTGTTGTAAAACCTTAGGTCTTAATGAGGGTTTACTTTATTTTTCCTGTTTAACTGTAACTTACAAATTTTACACAAAACATACGTAAACTGTGCCATTCTTTAAGTAAATTACTGGCATGTTATAATCAGCAGTTAATGGTTTTTAGGGATCCTATTTGTAAATGTAATCTAACTGTAAATGTGTTATTTTCAGGATTATCAGGATGTGCTTCTATCAATGACCTATTAAATATTTGGCAAAAGACGTTCTACTAGCAGTGAAAAAAACATTCTATACACAACTGATAAATAAACAAATATATTTATCATTTCATGCTAATTATATAGTTGCATTTCAAATACTTTAACCTGTAGTGCAAAGAGTATAAACCACTAGTGAGCAGTGTAGTGCTTTGCATTGTATTGGGGAAGTAAAAGCTGGCAAAGTGCACTGTGTTAAAGCTCTAAGAAGACATGGCATCTGGCCAAGGAACCCCTGTAACCGTTCTGAAGCTTCAACTCTGTCTCCTTTGTGTCCTCAGTGGAAAAGCGGAATTGCCTTGAGACGTGAAGTCAAACTAACATTACAATCTTCTTGACATTATGAAACCAATAGCAGCCTCTCTGTGCCCTCTTTAATCATATTTATGCAGCATGAACTGAAGAGGAACCCACTGAGGAATTCTTCCGCTTCATTACATCCTGATGCAAGTCATACTAAAGTCATACTTCAGATCCTATCCTGAATTACTTAAAATAAATACATTTATGCTACAGCTAATAAGCGGTTAATGTCAATGCACCCTGTAGATTTAGCTGAAGCCTCCTGAAAAGCAAAAGGGGAGCTCCACATATATGGGAAAAAGGTTAAGTTAGCTGTCGTTTTCATCAAAAATGTTTAGTGTATGTGTGGTTTGGGAACAGACAGGAACAGGAAGCAGGGATTTCAGTACAAAACAGTAGAAAGTAAAGAGTGAGAACAGTATTTTAGCTCAGTACCACTGCTCCTTCTAAACTATTGAGCAGGCATCACTTTACAGCTAAATTCTAAACTGAGCAAACCTTGGGCAGAGAGGAGGACAAAAATGGAATGGAAAAAAGTTGAAGAGGAGGAGTCAGAGTTTTCCCTCATGCTGTTCGTTCTGCCACCACTCCGTTGGCCCGTTTCCTCCTTAACCAAACAGCCTGGTTGGCCCTGGTCCTCTGAGTCCTTCGCCCCCCGCCCCACCTTCCCTCCAGCTCCGGAACCCTCGTACTCTCAGAGTTTCCTGTTTGTCTGGTTGAAGACCTGGCCATTTTTCTCCCAAGCGGCACATCGAGAGGGAAGGAGAAAAACACAAGACCGAAGGACAGAGGGGAGGTTGGCGGGTTGAAGGCAAAGAGGAGAGACACTGAACACTCCCGAGTTGGGATTGATTTACTTCATTAACCGAGATTACAAGTTTAACTTACAAACCAGAGGTCAAAATTTCTCATTAACAAGGGGACCGTGGAGAACCTCGGGGCTTGGAGACCACTCTTATTACTGACTACACATTTCAATCTGTCTTTGATGTTCCATGTCTGCCTTTCTACCCCCTCTTTCCCCCTCCTATTTTTTGGCAGCGAGGTTGATTTTAATTGTAGCTATAGAACAGAGCATAGTTTGCCTGTAAGCCAGCCTCCACATCTGTAGTGAGTGCAGCTTTAGTGATATTGGGTGCAGTCCATAGCTTGGGGCTAATTTTAATGGTCCCCCCCCMTCCACCTCCTCCTCCTTCCTCCTTCATTGGAGACTCAGATTGTTTTCCACGTGATTCCTGTTAATTTAGCTGGAGGAAAGGGCATCAGTTTTCCTTGTGCTCGCCCCCCCCCTTCCCATGCCTCTCACTCTATTGCCTCACTCCTTCTTTCTGATCTACAGCCTCAAAGAATAAAGGTGAAATGAATTCAAATGGAAAAAATAGACTGTGCTCACTATTAAATCGTTCGCCTACCTTTGTCCTTAGCGTTGCGACTGGTCGAGACAGATAGGAGAAAGCCAGTGTGGCTGTACAAACTGGGGCAATTTAGCTGCTATTGTTGCTCTTACGTCAACAAACAAAGCTCTTCCTTTGATGTGATAAATGGCCTAAGTGCCTGGATGATAACTCAAAGCTCATAAATGTGTCAAGGATGTTTGAAAGCGTTGAGCATGTTAAACACTCCAGGACATTGTGCATCGAGGCAAATTTTACATCTCAGAACCTTTATACTAACCTCAGATGTGGAGAGGAGTCTCAGAGTCTCATATGCCAGCAAAACACAAGCCAGGCAACTCAGACAAGAAATACCAGTTGGGAGAAGAGATCACAGCATCCCCAAAAAAATCAATGGGAGGAAATGAAACAGTGAGGTGTTCAAATAATCTTAAATGTGTTAAAGGATGGAATATAAGGGGTGTGACGGAGTAATGATTATGAATAAGAATATTCCTCATATCGCAAATCCCAAATTAAAAAAAAATTCTAGATTTAACTTGATGAGAGGAGCTTCTAACCAAATATGGCCCATAGTTTACCCAATGTCAAATATGTTAACACTTGATGTACCTGTAAGGTGCTGCAGAAATTAAATACTACTTCCTGAGCTTGATACTACATAAAAGTAGTGACAATGATTTGCAAAGTGTTGAGGTCAAAGTGGAATTTCTGATCAAGGAGCAGATTATTACTCGGTAGATTTGCAGCATAGTTGTTCAGAATTTGCTTTCAGAACACTGAGAAACAAAATRTGGTRGTATTCTTAAAGGAATACTCAGCTGATATGCGATCAAGTGGTTGTTTGACATTCGTTTGCACACACACTTTCCCTAAGACACACTGCACTGAGATCCTGGGAAACCCCTCCTACTGCAGTATATGCCACTGCACTAGGTTTCCACCTAATGGAGTCTACAGTCTGCAAAAATAAATAAATAAAATAACTCAGATACATATGGAGCTCGGGGTCAGTGGTGAAAAAAATAAAACAGCCGCCGGAAATCTGTGCGCACGAATTACTAAACCGAGTGCRCAGTTTAGTAATCTGTGCGCACAGATTGCAGAAACTGAGAGCATGGTTTAGTAATCTGTGCGCACGGATTWCTAAATCGTGTGCTCAGTTTCTGCAATCCGTGCGCGCAGATTGCTTAGATCTGTTGACAGGTTGGACGCATGGTACGAAGCCGCATCCGCAAGGTAAATTCAGTGGATCTGTTATCATATATAAACTTAAGGCACTGCCGTGTTTTCATCAGCACACTTTTTAGCCACAGAATTTCCCTGAAAGTTTCATCAAAATCCGAGGAGCTTATTATTTATTTATTTCATATTTTCCAGGCAAATGATTCCTGAAATGGAGGTTAGCCTCCTCCRCCTTCCCGTCGCCCCTTTTGTTGTCTAGGAAAGAGAATAAACATCCAAGAACCGCTGGAGAAGACCTCCGAGCTGCTTCCTGAATGTCACCATGTGGCGAGCGTCATCTGAGGAATGATGACCCGATGGGAGCCGCGGCCCTGCTCGTACTCTGAAATGTTTCAAACGTTGTTCAACTGTTCTCTGTGGTGTAATAAACATTTTTTTGAAAGAGTAATAAGCATTTCCTAAAAGTTCAACATAAATCTACTCAGTACTTTTGTGATATAACCCTGAGAAGGCAGCTGGCTAACTTTAGAGACCCAGTACCAAAACTGCCTGATAGCGTGGCAAAAACTGTACAACATACCGTGTTGTACAACATTTTCTGTGCAGTACTTTAACTTTAGTGAACAAAAAAACGCTCCTTAAGAACTTTCTGAGCAGACGAACAACTTCAGCTCCCACAACCACCCATGCGTGGTTACCGTCTAACCTCTCCAGATGTCAGTAATCTGTGCACACGGATTGCAGAAACTGAGAGCATGGTTTAGTAATCCGTGCGCACAGTTTAATAATCCATGCACACGGATTTCCAGTGGCTGTTTTTGTTTTTCTCCCACTGACCCCTGGCAGGCTCCGTAGATACACAACATTATTTGTCCACAAATTGGTCCTGGTTAAGGCTCAACAGTTTTTGTCAGACACACTCCTGTTTCAAACATCTCTCACATCTCCATCCATGAGTTTTTGGCCATTCGACTCCAGATTCTAGAAGCAAGTAGGTTTTTTTTTTTTTTGGAAGCGAGTAGTTAAGGCAAAATGCAGCATCTGATCGCTTTTGGCATAAACAAACACGCTCACAAACTTCTGACCAATCTCACAGTAAGTTCTCATGCACAGGGGAGTCAAAGTGTGTCAAAAAGGGGTGGAGGACTCGAAGCTGCAAACTGAATGACGTAATTTTCGTCATGAAACTGAGACAATGAGAGAAGATTTCGTCAGTTCAGAGGGAGTATGTCGAGGCCTTGCAACGCTGTGTTGTGTCTTTGTTGAAGTTTACCAATCATAAAACAGWGGAGGGTTTTAAAGACCCCAGAGCTCGTCGTTTTATTGCCTATTTCCTGTTTCTGATTGAAACTAATTATAAAGTAAACAAAGATTTTATTCTTAGTGGTACAAAAAGCTTCTAGATGATTGTTGTAAGATCAGGACTGACGAGCTTTGCTGTGTTGGTTCATGTGCAACCCCGGACTGTGCAGTGGTCCACCACTGGGGCCACAGCAAGTCCCCTACAAGCTCCAGCCAATGGCTCTTTGAAATTAATCTGCCCTGCGGAGCCCTGTAAGACCCCCTTTGTTGCCTCCTGCAGACTGGATCAGGTCGGAGACGTACTCTCCAGGCTTGACTGGCTATCACTTTCACAGCCCACAGCAATCCACATCCAGGCAGAGGCCCAAGACCTGCAGAGCAACCATCAAATTAAAGGAGGGGGAACAGAGGGGGTTTGAGGGAGTAAATCAGGTGGTGGTGGACCAAAACCTTGTCACCTGAATTCCTTAACAATCTAAAGAAATGTGGTTTCATGTGGTTTTATTAATAAAAAAAAAAAGTAAAAAGCAAAGAATACTGAGGAGGAGGATTTCAACAGGAGCTCTGCCTCTTCATGAACAAAACAGGATCTCAACAAGGCCATTATCTAACTCCTAATTTGAGCTCTGGCACAGCACTGAAGGGCTGCCTTTGTTTGGGATTAATGCGGAAAGCTAAGGATGCGATGTCAGAGGGAAATAATCAGCGTGGGCCCTTCACAACGTTGGCTGCTTGTGCTCCTGGCCAGGACCCCCGGGCTCATTTCTGTGGAGATGAAATCTATGACAAGCCCCTCAGTAAAGCTGAGAGCAGGCAACAGTCCAGTAACACCCACAGGCCTGCAGGCATCCTGTGACCCCCTTAGAAAAGTCACATTCACTTTGCTCTGGAGAAGGGAAAGAGAACGCCGCGGGGGCTTCCAGCCCATGTGAAATGAAGAAATGTGAGGAGGTGAAAACGAAGTGAAAATAAGTTAAGATTCCTCCTCCGCTCCCTCTGCAATAACTCCAGAGGAGGGTCACTCTATGACTTCACTTCATTATGCCTTCTAATTAAACGTATACAGGACATTAAAGAAGGGAAAAAATAGACAACTCCACAATGTATATTCATGTTTATGTTGTGTAACGGCATTTAGGAAAGCCGTTTGGTAAAGCCTTTTTTTTTCTTTCTTTAAATGCAGCAGAAGGTCGCCGACTAATACCCATCAGGGTAAAACATTCTGAAAGAGGTTGGCACTGTACTCAAGGACCAGAAGTAATGTTTTTATTTTGTTAGTTATGCCTTTTTTACCGAGTGCATTACTATGCTCCTCAGCAGCACGTTGCTGTTAAGCGAAGGATGTGAAGATGCAACTGGATAAGCAGGTTATTAAAATGACCAATTGACATTCAAAAATCAGACTTATTTTAGATTCATCATATTTAAAGGAGAATATGTAGATTTTCAATGTTTCTCCTGTCGCCTAAAGACAAATATGACTGCGTACAGCAACTGTGCATAACTTCATGTATACCCATTTGTTGGGAAAATATGATCCTTCAGTCACTGCTCATGGAATCAAGGACAAAAGTCATTTATTGTACCAGCTCAAATAAAAAACAGACCCATCAAGTCACATGAAAGCATGTTATTGTGCTGCTTGTAAAATATATTTCCTGTTAGCTCTTTTTACACAGATTGTGGAAAGTTAGCTTTTAGATTAAGTCTAAACTCAACTAATGCTCAACAGCTTAAAGAGCTTTGTGCTGAAAACACAACCGTTTTCAAAACTAAAGCCAAGTGTTAAACAAAGAGTAACAAAGAGCCTTGTTCACAAGGTATTTCTGTCTCTGGCACCTCCAGAACAATATTATAACATCACACTAATCTGTCACTGCACATAATGCACCTCCATCCATCTATRCAGAAGTACAGTAAGTCAGAGCACCACACAGTCAGGAGTGTAAAAACAAATGGCTGTGACGTAACAAAATCTCAACCTAGATTTAGGTCWGGCCAACTCCAGAAAAGTTATAGATTTTATTCAAAGTCTATTTTCTGGTGCTTCATGCTCTTATTTTGTTGACCCAGCCTAAGATTTTAGGCATTCTGGCAAAAGCTTTAAGTGAGGATCCTTTATATGTTTGTGAAACTATCATTTCATTATCCTGGTTTGTCTTTAAGTTCTTTTAGAATAAAAACTGAAGTATGGAACCACAATGCTGCCATCACTACAAATGATTTAAAAAAATCATCAGAGTTATGAGTCTTGGCTACCTTAACGATTTGATTTCAATTCATCAGTTAACTGGATAAAGATTGATCTAATAGGCCCATTTAAGTAATAAATACAGTATTTCAATATTTATGAGAGACGTTTGTCTCTCACATTTGACTTTCTGTTGAAGTGAATGCAACACCTCAGTTGTTTACAGACATGTAATAATTACTCAAAATAAAATGATGTATAGCAGGGAATACTCAGCTACACAGAGTATTTCAAATTATTTTAGCAATTACTGAGTATACAACTAAATCTACTTTTTTGATGGGTATGAAATTCTAAAATGAGTTCCAAAACAATTTCAAGTGATCCTGCTCCAATGAGCTCTGTTACTGCTGAATATACAGCTGAATATATATGTGACACTGGAGAAATAATACATTTTGAGTCAAACAGATACAGCAGAGCACTCATATTTATCACTGTTTATTACACAAACTGTATTTCATTTGCGGGGAGGATAGGCTGTTAAAAATTACAGACTAAAACTTAAAACCACACACAAGTTTTAGTTCTGCTTATTGAAMAGTTGTAAATTTGTAATATTATTGTTCTAACACAATAAACAGATAATAAAGCTGTGATATGCGCAGTTTTGGTTTTTACATCCATCAACATTTTTTATATATTGTTTTTGTTCTAAATGATATCTTAAACCGAGCTATTTCTGATCCAAGATGCTCTTTGCTGTTAAATCTGAGAGTGGAATCAAAGTGTTTTGGTGTTAAATCATCAAGGCTGGCTGCACCGACATACAGCAGAAGCCCGCTTCAAATCAAAGATAATGGTGTAACAAGATGTGTCGGTGAACACTAATATACTGTGTCAGAATTTATGACATTAGCTTTTAGTCATGCATTAAAACTGGCAGAAAATAAGAGAAAGGACACAAGTGCTGCAAATATGTTGAATTATTATCTAACAGTAGGAAAACTGTGCTTCCAGCATGACTAATCTAGAACTATAATACCACAGCCTATCATCCCAGGAGCATCATGATATAAAACATTATACTGTGTACTACTAATGCAACACATTCAGTTTATTACTATCACAAATGTTCATTATTTTACACCTTTGTGTGAATTGTGAAATCTCCACAACAGAATTGGAATCAATAGAATAGAATAGAATAGAATAGAATAGAATAGAATAGAATAGAATAGAATAGAATAGAATAGAATAGAATAGAATAGAATAGAATAGAATAGAATAGAATAGAATAGAAACAGCCAGGGGAAATTCAGGCAGCAGCATATTTATAGGTCCACACAAAAAGTTGTAAAGTGTTAAAAACAATATACAAGAAATAAGAGTAACAATAGCAGTGGTAATAATAAGATAAATATAATACATTACTTTACAAGGCAATAACAACAAATATTGTGCAGTATTGTGACTCAGGAGAAAATTCTGCAAAATCAGCACTGCTCAGAGAATTTCACCTAAAGTTCTGATCAACTGCTGGTAATCAGAAATGTAATGTTTTACTTAAGTTTTATTTTCCAACCATTTCACTTTGAAATGTATTACAGTCAGAAATTACACATCTGTAAGAAACTRTCACCAAAAAAATGTCCAAATGCAGACTTAAAAAGAACACTGTTACTGTGGAGTATAAAACTTTTCACAAAGCAGATTTTCATGATTCCATTGACAGAATTATAAATATGCAGGAAAGAGTTATGGAGTCAAAGTCAGACCGAGTTGTGTTGTGATACCAAAATGTTATTAGCCCTGATTTGTCTGACCTCTAAATTATAAGATGAGAAAAGCTAGGCTCGTTGTTTTTTCTTGAAAGATTTGAGCCAAAGTTGTTGCTGAAGCAGATGCTGTTAAGGGAGTCTAACAAGCCATGTGATAATGAAAAACAGAGAAAAGAAAGTCATTGTCTGATTCTTACCTCAGTCCCCGATGGTGTAGTCCCTGGTGAGTCCAATTTACGTTTTTTTCTGGGTCCAATGAAGGCTAGTGCTGTGAGATTGGCATCCCGTTGTCTCATCTGTGCCTCTTCTTGTTGTTGCATCTCATAGACAGAAGACAAAAAGGAGAAAACTTATCCTTCACTTTAAATGTCATTTTGGTCTGCCACAGTACAAGTTTAGACATATGTGCACATTTTAAATATGCACCAATCAAGCCTAAGCTATTTATACAATTTAAAAAAATATAATACAATTCTACAGTCATTTCCCCTAAATAATGATGCCTGCAGGATTGTTGACAACCTTAATGTTTTAGTYGTCGATTAATCGATTAATCGTTGCARCCCTAGGTGGGGGAAACCGGAGTACACAAGCAAACTCTGCACAGAAAGACCCCAGGTCCGAAACAGGGATCGAACCCAGGACCTTCTTGCTGTGAGGCATCGGTGCTAGCCTGCTGACGGAAAAAGAAGCAGCAGTAGAATCAAATATTTTTAATTAAATTACGGAACTATAATTCCTTTTTCTCCCCAGCCTTGCCCTTTGTAAGCAGAAAACATGTTTTATTATGGAAGTTGTCAGCCATTTAAAAAGCCCCACCTAGTGATTGTGTGTGTGTGTGCACTCCCAGGCTCTTGTTTTGATTTTTTTCAGTTTGTGATGTATAAATTGGTCATTTGTGAAGGGGGTGTACACTGCCCAAGGTAATGTCATGTTTTGCTTTAGGGCTGAGGGTGAACTCAGTGTCGCTGGGAGCTGCCCTTTCTATTGGGCGGAGGTGTGAGAGCCTGGGGCCTGAGCATGTAGGGTGCCAGTCCTCCCAACATGCGAACACAATGCCCACACACGCACACACATACACACTCACAGAGACACGCATACACATGTCTATCAATCCTGGCCACAGAACAGGGAATGCCTGCCCACCAGCTTGCCTGCGTGCCTGCCTGCTGGGGGAGAGAGGCCTGGGTTTGTTGGAGAAAACAGGGACAATCAATGTGCGCCTTGATGTCTTTCATGTTCTTTTATGTTATCTCTCAGCATGTGTTCGCTGGGCTCTGGTGTTTGCGTGGGGCACGTACGTTGTCTGATCGGGGGAAAATTTCATGTTGCTTTCAGATGGCGCTCTGTAAAAGGTTGCTTTGGTGTACAAAGTCGGATCTAAAATGTGCATGCAGTTGCCTCTGATTTTTTTCCCCTCAAAACCCCGCTGGCAAGGCATGCCCTTTAGGGTGTTGCCACTTCACATTTAGCACGGCGGAACTGTTGAAAGATTCAAACACRCTGACAAAGAAAGGGGAAATAATAGCAGCTGAATACATCAACCATATTTATTTGTCCTTTTTTACAATGAACAGCAAAAATATGAATATACTTACAACATATATTAATAAATAAAAATGACAAACAAGTGCGTTCAGTGAATTCTCGCTGTGTTTTGTTCAGACTCCTATGCAGGGAGACACATGAGTTACAAACTAAAGATTGTGGCTGAATGACCGTTACTCCTGTGACATGGAAAACGAAAGCCTAATGTTATCAATRCTGATCGTTTCTAGCTTTTCCACAAATAACCCACAAATCTCTTAAGGCCTAACCTTAAAGAATCTTTTCCTAACAGTGTAACAGCAGTGGCAGAGCGACAATGAGAGAGAGAGAGCGAGAGCGAGAGCGAGAGCGAGAGAGAGAGAGAGAGAGAGAGAGAGAGACGTCATCTCCCCGATGGCACCGTGATGCCAGCGTCTCTGGCTGGCAGTTGGCACCAGGCATGGGCTCGCACCGCCCACAGCAACTGCCCGCATTTTCAGATTTACGACTGTATGATAAACGACGACTCCGTGTCACCATCTGCGAGCCTTCGTTTCTTGTCAGTAAAGTGGTCGCCATGACACTGGGAGACAGATTTCTGATTTCAATCTGGCGCCTAAACACAGAGTCTACTTTTCTTTTTCAAACCACCTTTACAGCCATGTGAAATTCACGCAAAATATCATTTGTTAGACAAACTCAAGTGAACAAACGGTATGAAGCAATAAGCTGCTAAATCGACTGTTGAGGTGTACTGTTTGGTGGAGACACTCGTTCCTTTTTTTTTCTTTTTTTAACATGTCATTATTGCGTTAACGCAGCTGATGATCAATGACAACAATTATTTTAAAGCAGTTAGTGTTTTTTTTAGATTGTTACTCACTGGTCTATGAACACACACACAGACAAATGCAGTGGTCATAATGGGGGCAGGATATTGATCTCTATTGGCTTTAGATGGCCATGATTGCACATCTTAACCAATGAGAGCCTTTGTTGTTGCCTAGCATCGCTTACGTGAGAAAATGAGCACAAAACAGAAACATGGAGGAACACACTGGACGTTTCCATGAGCATTTTTATTTCAAAACTCTTCTCTTCTTTGAAAATKAATTGAACATTTGCTTACAATACAAAATGCTTAATATAAAG
The DNA here is from genome assembly GCF_001266775.1 of Austrofundulus limnaeus. Classification (NCBI taxonomy): domain Eukaryota; kingdom Metazoa; phylum Chordata; class Actinopteri; order Cyprinodontiformes; family Rivulidae; genus Austrofundulus; species Austrofundulus limnaeus. Next base: position 73,960 of record NW_013953525.1, read on the forward strand.
TATCTTTAATAATGAGATTATTTGTGATTAATCTAAAAATATATTGAGATTAATCAAGATTAAAATTTTTATCTATGCCCAGCACTAGTTTTTTTTTCATACACTCTTTGAACTTGCAGCTATAAAATAGTGCAGCATAAYTGATATAAGATAATGTTTTTTAAGCATCTTTGTGACATTTTGGAATGTTGCAGAGAAACAAAATGAACCCACAACTGTGACATGCATTTACAATAATCTCTCTGTACCTTCTTGAAGCAGCCCGTTACCAACATTAAGCAACAAAGTACAATCATTACAAACAACAAGACAAAAGGTCATAACTGAGAGTTGTCCCAGACTTGAAGAATAATCACCTGGCAGGATGCATACATTTGCCAGCTCCGATCAATGGTATCACATAACTACCTGCTGAGCGAAAGTCACCTAAATACCAGTGCTTCCAGTCCGCCTTGGTGCCCTTTGAAAGGAGGGAACTAAGACTTGTAAAGTCGTATTATTAGCAAAGGTCAGGAGATGTAGAAAAATTGATCTGCAGCGTTGTTAGAAACAGGGTTTAGTCTGTTTGCCTGAAGCGAAATTTTATATGACAACTTTGTGGTCAATGTGTAGAGTATGGAGTTAATGTTCTTAAAGACATGCAGAGTTATCAACACAAGTTTATTAGTTAACTTGATGTTAATATGGTGGGGATTATGTCCTGAAAGACTTGTCCAAAAAAAGAAAAAAAAACTCAAAACTAAATTGAAAAGAATAAAACAACTGATATTATTTGAGGGTAACAAAGTTTGATTAAATTAAAAAGTTAAATTTATTTTTGACAAAAATCTACTGCATCAGAGGTGGCGAAAACAAAGAAATCTTTAAAATTAATATTCAACTCCTCCCTATTAGAAGACTGAAACTGTATATAAATATCTCTTTATAGAAAACATTTGCAATGCATAAAAATACATTTTATTCAACTTTCTTAATTTCTTCATTTGTCCTAGTTTACTTCCCTAAACGTATTGTAACTTTACAAATTGTGTTTACATAATTCAAATTAAATTAGTAACCGTAAAATATTCCTATTACCTAAAACAACATTTTCATTTATTCATCTTAATATTAACATATTCAAACATTAAGCACTTTTTCTTTAACATTTCTATTCTTCAGGTTTATTGTTAAAAATACTAACACAAAGATTAAAACAAGATGAGGACAATGCATGAAAATGAACACAGTGTTTGTGTGAATAGTCAGATCATCTTGACGGTATAGCTGTTTCTCTCGTCTTGATTTATTTACAAGTCTATCTTCAAGCTCTGCACTTGTACTCTAAATAAATATGAAAAAAGGCTTTCAAGACTAAAACAAGAAATAACAGCAGYTTTTTTTCTATCTCTCTCACACAGAGAAAAGAGCAGTATGTTCCCTTATGATGCAAAAATGTCCAAAGAACGGCAAGAACCTTTCTGATTTGCTTGGAGTGGAGAGGAAGATGAGCTGTAGGAGCCGTGATGGCCAACCTGCCGTTCTTCATCACTGCAGCTTTTAACAAAGGCTTTGCTCTCCACTCCTATTTTGCTTCTGGCCTGGGGGGCTGCTTGCGGCTGTCCAGACGCTTACAGACAGATGTCCTTGGTAGAGCAGAACATSCCCAGCTTGACGTCACAAACAGCTACAGGGTTGTGAAGGAAGCTAAAGGGCTGTCTGCCTTGCAAAGATCACAGTATATAAACCTGGCTATAGGTTTTGAATTGATCTGTCTCATAACCTCCCCCTGAAAATCTGCAGTAGAATAGGTCACAGCAGGTTGCTACTTAGTATCCAGATATGATGCTACATTTCTTACATGCTTTTAAGAGCTTTATTGGAATACACACATTTTAAGTGAGATTAGGCAGGTTCAGCAGGGGTAAATTATATTACCATGGCTCCTACAAGAACAAAAAAAAGGTGAACACAATGAAGACGGTCACTAGATATATCTGTTTRCGTCATGCAGTTTGTGTGTTATATTTTCCCAGAAGGTTTAGTATCTGCTGGACGACAGATYTGCACAGTTATAACAAAGCTTCAGGCAAAATCTGTCTGATTTTCAAACCGCATGTTGACGACGATGAGTTAAGAGTTCAGAAGAACTGTTCACCGGGATAGAAATGTATAAAAAATATAGAGCGTTTTCTTCTAATAACAACACAATATTAATACATGGCGGTATCTGATGTTTGTTCWGAACACAGCTCCGATCTAAATCTGCTGCTGGAGATGAGCCGCAACAGTATGTTAAATTAACACCAATAATAATAGTATTCGGTGTCAGCAGGGTAAGACAAAGGCTTGGAAAAAGAAACTGGCTCCTTATCAACTSATTAATTGAAAGAGAGAGAGAGAGGAAGAAAAGTGAGCGACTTGATTTGTAACCAGAATCCCCAAAACTGTGTCTGCTGYGACTGCAATATTCTGGCATGAAGAACACACAGGTTTTTGTATAAAAAGGATAGGATGTCTCACTGGCATCCATGTCAGGTGGGTGTCATATCATACTGTTCATGATAGCACCGGTATAACTTTTGATGATTAAAAAGAACTGCATAGTGTGATAGCAGTTCTATGACGACAAAATGTATTTACATTACGTTCACAAATAAATGTTTCCCTTCAATACAGTGAACCCCRCAAAGTTGCATTTTACGTCATGTRGGCCTTTGGTAGTTTGCGGTAATCCACGTAATATMGTGAAAACTGGAAATACATACTGTATGGAACGTCTAATTATTTTTCCTCTCGTGCTTTTTTGYGAGTTTTTATGGTAAAGTATTAAAATTAAACAATACAGTTTACTAATTTTGTAGCATAAATATTAGCGTAAATTGGATTCCTTAAAAATAACAATACAGTACAGTATGTGCCCTGTACCCTACCCCTTAATTGGAGCGCAGCGTTACAGTACGGTGTGGTGCATAGCTGCTAACTATTTAGCTCTCGTGTGTTTTTTGTTTGTTTGTTTTTTTGTTTTGTTTTGTTTTGTTTTTTTTTGGTTCTTACTGCATTACAATTCCACCCCCAAATGG
>NW_013953526.1:0-702 GCF_001266775.1 Austrofundulus limnaeus
AACCTGTACCTGAACCTGTACCTGAACCTGTACCTGAACCTGTACCTGAACCTGAACCTGAACCTGAACCTGTACCTGTACCTGTATCTGTACCTGAACCTGTACCTGTACCTGAACCACCAGGGTCAAAACGAAGACACTGAACAACACAACATGAACACAACATGAACACGTAGCTTCATGAAGCTTTGTTTGAAACACACAGCTCTATAAAGTATTTGGAAAAAAATAACTAAGTAAAATTACATGAACAGAAAATTACTTTGGTGAAAATAAATTACACTGATGAGAAAACTTCTCAAGTAAAAGTCATTAAACTGTTCACAACAACTGGGAAAGTAAAAGTACTTTTACACACAAGTAAACTGTTGAATTTACTGAAGCAAACTGGTTCCACTAAGTCAGGTAGAGTAAACTGAGTAATATCTGTGTATTATGTACTCAGTTTACTTAACTAGGCTGAGTAGAGCCAGCTGACATGACTTTGTTGAGTAAATTCAACTCTTCATTTTTTACAGCAGAAACATCTTTATGATGAGTTCAAACAGATTTAATTTGTAACAAGTAACTGGGTGTTATGTTTTTAAGTAAAAGTATCAGTTTTGGCTTTAAAATGCAACAAAATAAATATTTAAAAAAGTAATTGGTAAAATAACAAATCCTCTAAAAAACTGCTCAAGTCCTTTAAGTAAATGTACCAGT
>NW_013953526.1:2863-6797 GCF_001266775.1 Austrofundulus limnaeus
GTGTCTGGAGAGAGGGAAGTCTGGGTCTCTGCTGAGGCTACTGCCCCCGAGACCTGACCCCGGATAAGAGGAAGAAAACAGACAGATTCTGAACACCTTGGATCAGTGCAGGTTTGATTTTTGTTTTGATTCAGACCCTGTATCCTGATTTATGAGCTCATGTTTCTGTGCCTGTAGGTAAACCCGCTGCCCTGTTTGACCAGACCAATCCTAACTGGGTCCATCTCTCAACCTGGACTACGACATATCATCAGATTCTACCAAACAAACCTCCATGAAGATGTTAGAGCTGTTAGTGCCTCTCCTGCCCGTTCTTTACATTTGTGACTTTGTGGAGGAGCTAAGATGGCGTCCAACACTGGTCTGCTGCAGTCAGTGCATTATAAAGTCACGACCAGTGCACACTCTAGTTGTTTTATATAACTCTAGGAGACACCTTAAACTAAACTAAACTAAACTAAACTAAACAAAACAAAACAACGAAACGAAACAACGAAACAAAACAAAACTAAAACGAAACAACGAAACAAAACAACGAAACGAAACGAAACAACGAAACGAAATGAAACGAAACAAAACAAAACTAAAACGAAACAACGAAACAACGAAACAAAACAAAACGAAACAACGAAACGAAACGAAACGAAACAAAACAAAACTAAAACGAAACAAAACAAAACGAAACAAAACAAAACGAAACGAAACAACGAAACGAAACAACGAAACGAAACAACGAAACGAAACGAAATGAAACAACGAAACGAAATGAAACGAAACAACGAAACGAAATGAAACAACTAAACGAAACAACGAAACGAAACAACGAAACGAAATGAAACAACGAAACAAAATGAAACGAAACAACGAAACGAAACAACGAAACGAAACGAAACAACGAAACAAAACAACGAAACAACGAAACGAAACAAAACAATGAAACGAAACGAAATGAAACAACAAAACAAAACAACGAAACGAAACTAAATGAAACAACGAAACGAAACAATGAAACTAAACAATGAAACGAAACAATGAAACGAAACGAAATGAAACAATGAAACAACGAAACGAAACAATGAAACGAAACAATGAAACGAAACAAAACTAAACTAAAACGAAACAACAAAACAAAACAAAACAACGAAACGAAATGAAACAAAACAAAACTAAAACAAAACAACGAAACAAAACAAAACGAAACAACGAAACAACGAAACGAAATGAAACGAAAAGAAACAACGAAACGAAATGAAACAACGAAACGAAATGAAACAAAACAAAACTAAAACAAAACAACGAAACAAAACAAAACGAAACAACGAAACGAAATGAAACGAAAAGAAACAACGAAACGAAACGAAACAACGAAACGAAATGAAACAACGAAACAAAATGAAACGTAACAACGAAACGAAACAACGAAACGAAACAACGAAACAAAACAACGAAACGAAACAAAACAATGAAACGAAACGAAATGAAACAACGAAACAAAACAACGAAACGAAACGAAATGAAACAACGAAACAAAACAACGAAACGAAATGAAATGAAACAACGAAACAAAACAACGAAACAACGAAACGAAACAAAACAATGAAACGAAACGAAATGAAACAACGAAACAAAACAACGAAACAACGAAACGAAACAACGAAACGAAACAATGAAACGAAACAATGAAACGAAACAATGAAACGAAACAAAACGAAACAACAAATCGAAATGAAACGAAACAACGAAACGAAACGAAACGAAACAACGAAACGAAACAATGAAACGAAACAATGAAACGAAACGAAACAAAACGAAACAACAAATCGAAATGAAACGAAACAACGAAACGAAATGAAACGAAACAACGAAACAAAACTAAAACGAAACAACGAAATGAAACAAAACAACGAAACGAAACACCGAAACGAAACAAAACAACGAAACGAAACAACGAAACGAAACAAAACAATGAAACGAAACAACAAAACAACAAAACAAAACAAAATGAAAGAAAACGAAACGAAAGAAAACGAAACAAAACTAAAACGAAAGAAAACGAAACAAAACTAAAACGAAAGAAAACGAAACAAAACTAAAACGAAACAACGAAACGAAACAACGAAACGAAATGAAACAACGAAACGAAACAACGAAACGAAACAACGAAACAAAACAAAACTAAAACGAAACAACGAAACGAAACAAAACGAAACAACGAAACGAAACAACGAAACAAAACAAAACTAAAACGAAACAACGAAACAACGAAACGAAACAAAACGAAACAACGAAACGAAATGAAACAACGAAACGAAACAACGAAATGAAATGAAACAATGAAATGAAATGAAACAACGAAACGAAACAACGAAACGAAATGAAACGAAATGAAACAACGAAACTAAATGAAATGAAACAAAACTAAACAACGAAACAAAAACAAAACGAAACAACGAAACGAAACTAAACGAAACAACGAAACAAAACGGAACAACGAAACGAAACAACGAAACAAAACTAAACTAATACGAAACAACGAAACGAAACAAAACGAAACAACGAAATGAAATGAAACAACGAAACGAAACAACGAAACGAAACAACGAAATGAAACAACGAAATGAAATGAAACAACGAAATGAAATGAAACAACGAAACGAAACAACGAAACGAAACAACGAAACAAAACAAAACTAAAACGAAACGAAACGAAACAACGAAACGAAATGAAACAACGAAACGAAACAACGAAATGAAATGAAACAACGAAATGAAATGAAACGAAACAACGAAACGAAATGAAACAACGAAACAAAACAACGAAACTAAATGAAATGAAACAAAACTAAACAACGAAACAAAAACAAAACGAAACAACGAAACGAAACTAAATGAAACAACGAAACAAAACGGAACAACGGAACAACGAAACGAAACGGAACAACGAAACGAAACAACGAAACGCAACGGAACGAAACCTACCTACCTCTGGTGCAATGACAATAAAGCCTGTTCTGTTATATTCTAAGTGTTTTCATTAAATGAATTCAGTTCATTGTGAACATGTATTAAGTGGGTCAGTGAGCGCCTTCATCAGTCTACACATCATACGTCAGTGTATACATGGATGAAAAGATAACACTGGAAGTTTATTTTGGTTATTTTAAAAGCTGATCAGGTCAATTACATAATATAATAATTATACGCATCACCTTTTATTAACCTCGGGACAAAATTGCCAATACTGGAAAAGCTAGAAAGTTTCTTAAGATGTAACAATTTTAAGGTTAATGTTACAAGAATGACCCGTATCTTTGGCCTTCCTTTCAGCTCTCCACGACTGCACCAGTTGCATTTAGGAGGGTTGTTTGATTCTGCAACACAACAGTGTCTTATCACATTGTTCAAGGAGAGATAGGCAAACCCTCAGGAGTCCTCTAAAACTCTTGGCTTATGGCCATTTATTTGCACAACTGGTTGATACACTGATTGTTTAGTAAAAACACAAAAGAACACATGGATCAGAAAAAAGAGATAGAGTTGTTTATTTTTTACACATTTACAACAACAGAACATTAGTTGAATAAATAAGTCATGTTCATTCTGGCTCCATTGCATCACACGTGGTTGTAAAAATATTTTCTAACAGCGAACTTGCATATTCAAACTCATCTGCTCAGTAACATAGAAATACCTGTACAAATATTAAGATTTTTCTTGGAGTTAAACACTTCAGTTATTGCTTACAAAAATATCAGACGTTTGACCTCCAGTATGTGGTGCCGTTTGTAAAGTTACACAGTCAAAAATTAACACCAATATTTTTGTTTTATTTAGCCTTTTATAAGACAAAAAAAAAACAGATTTATTTTTCAAAGTCAGTTTTTCACCATATGATTCATACATTTATAAATGTCATAGTTTATAAACTAAATAT
>NW_013953526.1:9099-10311 GCF_001266775.1 Austrofundulus limnaeus
AGCCGGAAAAGGGCAGAGTGCCTTCTCCGGGTCAGGGGGGTCGCCCTGTCTCAAGTGGAGGAGTTTAAGTATCTGGGGAAAAAACAGACTAATCGACTATTAAATTAGTCGTCGACTATTTTAATAGTCGATTAGCCGTCGACTAGTCGGCTAATCATGGTAGCCCTTGTGGAGAGAGGAGTGGAACCATCAACTGATCCCCTGGTGGTGAGTTGGATTGGATGGCTTGGATCCTGGATAGATGTGGTAGATCCAAACATGTAGTAAGGATTTTCTGGAAGTGCTCGACAGAAGGATCTTCAACAGCATTCCCGCTGAGGTGGGAGACATAGAGGCTGAGTGGGCCATGCTCCACACCCCCATTGGTAAGGTGGCTGCTTTGAGCTGTGGCTACAATGATGCCTTAACACCCTGGGTGAGTGATGCTGTCAAGTCTGAGAAGGAGTCCTATCGGGCTGTTTTAGCTGGTAGGACTCTAAAAGCAGCTGAGGGGTTTTGGCAAGTCATGCAGGCTGTTGTGAAGGCAAAAGCTTGGATGTCGAAGGAGTTTAGTGAGGCCTTGGATAAAGACTCAATCAGCTTTAAGAAGACTGGCAAACAGTCAGGTGCCTGAGGCAGGGAAACCAACCGTTTACCAACGCTGTGTACAGTGGAGGTGCTGTTGACCTCCACCAGTGACGTTATTGGGGAGGTGAAAGAAATACTCCTCAGACCTTATCTCCCAGCACACCTTCCATGGAGAAGTTTTAAAAGTTTGGGGGACTTTGTGGTTGGTCTGTCCATAATTGGGGCTGAGGTCACTGAGATAGTTGATGAGCTTCAGGGATGGACTAGGTTCACCCCGATTTACAAAAGGCTTTGGATGTTACTGGGCTGTCCTGCTCTGCGGCAGGTTCTATCCTGGCAGTGGAACAATGGACCAAGCTCTTGCTGGTCCTTGCTAGGGTCCCCAAGTTGGGCATGGGAGTTTGTCCATCTGGTCTACATGTGTTTTGTGGATCTGAACAGCCGGTTCGGATGTTATCAGCCCATTAAATGGATATTATTAGAGGTTATCAGTCCCATAGAATGGCTTAAGACCGTCCCGACAGTGCCCCCCAGTGGGTTACCAGTGCCATATACACTCACCGGCCACTTTATTAGGTACACCTGTCCAACTGCTCGTTAACACTTAATTTCTAATCAGCCAATCACATGGCGGCAACTCAGTGC
>NW_013953526.1:11415-14143 GCF_001266775.1 Austrofundulus limnaeus
AACCCGTTACTAGCGTGGTGTACCTAATAAAGTGGCCGGTGAGTGTACGTTGGAATGCAACAATCTGCTACCGCCGGAGTCCAATCTACTTTATCATAGCCCATGTTATTTTCTCTAAAATTAACCTTAGTGGCTTTATGCCTCATATTAACCATCTGACAGTATGAAGCCATTCTATGGGACTGATAATGGCTAATAACGTCCATTTAATGGATGATAACATCCGAAGCGGGTGATCTGAAGAAGACATTATAATCGTATTCTCTGAGGTAAATTGTGAGGGGTGCCTGGTGAGTATGAGAATTGAGGTCTGTTGCTACGGGACATTCAGTTCCTGTACAAACAGTGTTGTAGTCTGGTCCAGACTACACCCAGGGATGTTGGAAAGGGTTGCTGCATGACATGCATCCAGCACGTCCAAAGCAGCAGACACTGGAGTTGGAAAATCTGAACTTTAGCAGCTGGACGTGGAGAGTCAACCAATCAGAGAGACTCCACTGTGTGATGTAATGGCACATTTTATGACAGGACGGTCACCTGAATGATGTCCACTGACCTGAGACAGATGGACAGGAGCTCTCCAGCTGGAATCAAGCACCTGTTGTCGGTGTCCTGGCACAAGATGTGGGCACCGATTCAAGTCAGCAGCTTGTCAAACAGGGCTCGGGATAAAAATATCACTGAAAGCAACTCGTTGGTGTGCAGCTCCTGGAATGGTGAAACTCACCAAACTCAGAACACCTCTGAATTATCTGGTGAATCCAGACACGGTGTAGAGGCACCTGACGATGACGTCCTCTTGCTCTCGGTGAATAAAGCCAAGTCACTCTCTTAAACTCATTGTACAGAGACCGGCAGAGGAAAACAACCAAGAGGCTCCTCCCAATGTGAGTCTACAGGGATTCTGACGAGTGTCTGACCTCAAAGTGCACAAGCATCCAACATGAGGCATTGGACGTGTTTTTGATGCACAAAACACATTCGATCTGAATGCAGCATTAGCATGCAAGGTTTAAATGACATTGAAGGGGCAATATCATGTAAAATCAACTTTTATGAGTTTTATATCATGTTATAATGTTATACTCTCATAAAAAACATGTCCAAAGCCTTGCTCTGATTCATTCATCATGTTTGAGAAATCCTGCAGTGTTTTTATGAAGCCATGCTGAGGAGCAAAACGACAGGTGGGGACCAGAAACACCTTTTGGGACCAGAAACACCTCTGGGACGTGTCTTTAAGCTGAACCCCCCCCCCCCCCCCCCGAGAAGGGGTTATCTGCAGAATCAAAGTGGGCATGTCAAAAGAGTGGGCGTGTCTAAAGCATAAACACTGTGGGCTACGAGGCCTACATTACGGTATCCTTAGACCCTGCTTGATCTCTTTACAGCCTGACCCTGACCCCAACACTAAGGTTTACCAGGAGAAATGTGACCCAAGTAGGGTTCTCCAGAAAAAGTGGTGCCGTACGGTAACGTCCCTTTTGTTCTTGTCCAATCAGGTGGTGCCGTACGGTATTGACCCTTTTGTTCTTGTCCAATCAGGTGGTGCCGTACGGTGACGCCCCTTTTTTTTGCTTGTCCAGTCTGGTGTCTCTTTAAAAAAAGTCCGTCAAATCAGGTGTGTCGCTTTAGAATCACCTTTCGTTGGGACACGCCCACTCGTCTGCAGAGACCCCTACTTGCCACCCCCCTCCCTCCTTACACACCCCGCCCATGACTCCTGCAGGCTCTCGGGTGAAACTGAAAGTGAAACCTAAAGCTGAAAACATACTTCCTGCGAACTGCCGACGTTGGCACGGGTTGTCGCAGTTTAATGACGAAAATTACATCACCGGGCTTCTCAGCGTCGTGTCGACAGCCTCTTTTGGCACAACCCACCGGCAGAACTTTTTGACCCCCTCCCGTGTCGACGGTGATGTGTGATTGGTCTTTTAAGTTCGTGGGCGTGTTTGTTTGTGCTACGCAGGGGAAAAGAAAAAAGAAAGACACGCTCCCAGACTAGAAAGCAGAGTTTTATAAGATAGTCAACCCATGAAAAACCTTATGGCTTGTTTGTTTGTGCTGAATGCGCTGCTGCACTCGGTAAAAAAAAGATGGAAAAAAAACCCAGACTCGTTCCCAGAGCCGACACCAGGAAGCAGAGTTTTATAAAGATAGTCATTCCGTGAAAAACTCATGAATGGAGATAAAACAGATGGTGTGCACGGAGGAATCTGACTGATAAAAACTGTGGAGCTTTAACCAGGACAGATGTGGATAAATACGTCGGGTGAGTGATGAGTCTCTTTTTTTCTGTGTTGTTGGCTGTTGTGGGGGAACTCCTGCAGTGACGTTTGGTTCAGGGAGGGGGGTTTCCTGAACTCGGCACGGGGGTGTCGTAGGGACTATGAAAGGTCTGTGTGAAAACAACTGCCGAACAACCACGTGACCGCGCGTCGACCCGTCGGCGTCAGAGCGAGTATGTTTCGAGCTTAACTGTCTGCTGAGCTCTCAACATTAGTTCTCACTCAGTGAAGCTCTGTTCAGATTAAAAATACTTTTGAGGAAATGTATTTTAAGATGCTAAGTAAACTGCATCATAGCAGCCCCCCCCCCAAAAAAAAAACCCGAAATGGGCGAGACAGGAGCGGAAGGTGGTTCTTAAAGAGACAGAGGCCAATTTCAAGGTGTTTAGAAAGGAAGTGATGAGAAGATAAGTTTATTTTCTATTTAAACATAAAAACAG
>NW_013953526.1:21064-23191 GCF_001266775.1 Austrofundulus limnaeus
GTCAGGCAGGAAGCAACATGTTTTTTAAAGATTAATTTTAGTCATAACTTGAGAAAGGAAAGTGCTACCTGCACAAAATTTGAACGTTGTAAAAGATAGGTAAAAATCAATATTTTTACAGACTTTTTAGGGATGTTAGCCATATCGTTACACATCCTTTCACATGTACGACGTTCAAATTTCGTGCAGCTAGCACTTTCCTTTCTCAAGTTATGACTAAAATTAATCTAAAAAAAAGTTACTTCCTGCCTGACTCGACCAAACCCACCGCTGCCTTGGGACATCTCCGCCCACATCAAGACCTCCGCCAATCACAAGCAGGGACGTCTCCGCCCACATTAAGACCTCGGCCAATGATGATTTGGGCTGTCTCCGCCCACATTAAGACCTCGGCCAATGATGATTTGGGCTGTCTCCGCCCACATTAAGACCTCGGCCAATGACGATTTGGGCTGTCTCCTTCCACAGGACAACACGTTCTTTTTTTTCTGAGCATCTYCTTTTTTTMCAACTACAATCAGAAGTCTTCAAATATTTTCAATTTTTCAAATCCATTCCATAGAGACTGTGCATTCTTACATTTCATTCGTTTTAAAGCAATTAAATAATTTTCAACAAGATGTTTTTTAAATACACTCAAGATAGGCTTTACTTTTTTCCATTTACAGCAATGAATGAWATATTTTGACATCAGTAGTAAACYGTTTAAAACAGTCTGATTGTGCATCCTTCAAGTTCAATCCAAATATTATGTTGTCCAGAGTAAGTGTGTCCTGTAGCTGGATCTTTGTAGAAAACCAGTCCAGAAAATCCTCCCAGAAGGTTTTTGTGTAAATACATTGATAAAAAGGATGATCCGTCGTTTCGATGTTGGATTCACAAAAAATACAGTTGTTATGGTCAATATTAAATCTCATTCTCAGCATTTCATTGGATGGATAAACTTCATTCAAGANATCTTACACATTCTGAAAACAAGATGATTATTCTTACACAATCAGTCTTGTTTAGTAAATCAGTCTGAAAACAAGATCAAAAAGACTTTTTGGCTGATATAAGGTTTTAAAACTTGGTTAGATGGACAGTTTTTACAGTTTTTACAGTTTTTGGCTGATATAAGGTTTTAAAACTTGGTTAGATGGACAGTTTTTTGCAGTGTAGTTATTTTTTTTTCTTTTTTCTACCTGGATTACTGAGATGCATCAGGACCTGTTGATAAGTGCTCTTTCATCAGTTCAGGACAAGTTGTCAGAACAGCTCTGGTGGGACCTCCAAACACCTCAGTGTCCAAAATCTAAAACTAAAACTAAAACAATAAATGTGTTGTTCAGTGGAGACAGTAAAACAGTCCAATGTTTCTGAGTGTTAGTATAAAATAAAGTGTAAAACGAGTAAAAAGAGCGCAGATGTAGCTGAGGCCTGAGTTATGAAACAGAACAGTTGTCGTATTAACAACCTTCCAGACGTCAGGAAGATAAAAATAGGGTCTGTTGTCAGAGAGACAGGTGGGCTTGACATCTTCACAAAACTAGGTGGGCTGTAAACAGACACCCACCATAAGCCACAGACTCTCCAGTGCCCATACAGAGAGGGCAAGAGGGGCCGAGAGAGACCTGAGAAAGATGCTGCTTTTCTTCTTCTCACACAGCCCAACATACACCTGATCCTTCACCCACAGAGAAGGGAGGTCACACAGCACGAGTGTCCAGGCACTCCAACACTGACAAAGTCAAACAACACAAATGTACAGTTTTTAACCAGAATTAATATTTAGGAAAGACTGGTTGCACCTGTCCCTTCTTTTTGGCAGAAATAAATGATCCTGACTGCACACACTTAACCTTTTGAAACCCTTGTCCAAAAATTAAAAAAAAAGGACATTTTTGTAAACTGGACAGCAGCCAAGTCATGTTAGGTTCTGTTAGAAAAACTGTTGCATCATTTATACACTTATTTTACTTCACTGCAAAAACTGTCCATCTTACCAGGTTTTAAAACCTTATATCAGCCAAAAAGTCTTTTTGATCTTGTTTTCAGACTGATTTACTAAACAAGACTGATTGTGTAAGAATAATCATCTTGTTTTCAGACTGATTTACTAAACAAGACTGATTGTGTAAGAATAAT
>NW_013953526.1:23308-24612 GCF_001266775.1 Austrofundulus limnaeus
AACAAGACAAATAATCTTACACATTCTGAAAACAAAATGATTATTCTTACACAATCAGTCTTGTTTAGTAAATCAGTCTGAAAACAAGATGATTATTCTTACACAATCAGTTCTTGTTTAGACAAGATCAAAAAGACTTTTTGTCTGATATAAGATTTTAAAACTTGGTTAGGTGGACAGTTTTTGCAGTGTTTTAGTAAACAACTTGAGCAGGTAGAAAGGATTGTATAAAAAGTACAAYTCTAGATAAAGAGATATAATGAATGAAGAGTAGAGGGACTGATAGGACTGACAATAAGAACTGTGTCTGTATTAATGCAGATTTTGTGTGTGAAACATTAGGAAAGAAAACCTGAAAAACAAACATTATTTGTAACATTATAGTTTCTTGTCCTTACAATACATGTAGCGTTACGTGCGAATTTTCCTTTTGTCTGTGAACAACGAGCGGAGCAGATAGACCTGAACAGCCGACACCAGCAGCATCACACACAGGTTGACCACAGACCAGAAGTTCACCCTGTCAAAGTTACTCTCCTGGATGTTTCGGTCGCGAGCTTCAAAAGCCCGCAGCACCGCCTGGATCTGCGAGCTTTTGCCCAGCCGAGACTTCACGTTGTTGATGGTGTCCTGGAGAGGAGAAAACAAGCGTCAATAAGACCGTCTGTACAGAGCTCMGACACACGGCCATGTTAGAGCAGGACTCTTCAGAAACAAGCAGCACAATCAGTGTTTCCTGTCCTCTACGAGAAAAAAAACACACTTCTGAATGTAAAATACACATTTCCTGCCTGTGAACAGTCCTTCCTCTGTGACCTCTGACACAAATAAAACCTGCTACAGAGGGGAGGAGAGGGAAACAACCAKGATGGGTAAAAGTTCATAACGTTTGGTCTATTTTTGTGACACTTGTGTGTCTGCGGGTGGTTGACTGTGTGTTTATTTGTGTGCAGCCTGTTCAGTCTTCAAAGTCTCAAATATCATGTGAAAAACTAACAGATATATTTATTAGTTTTACACCTTCAGAGGTGCTGTTCACATTAAATAGATCCCAGGTTAACATTGATATATATATGACTGGATTGGGTGTCACATGACCTGGGCGTGGCTTCACATGGGGGATTTTTATGCATTGAGCTATGCTAACGCTAACTATTGAAATCAATGAGCAGAACGTAGCGCGGTGCAAACAAACACTTTATAAACGTATAAATGTACAAATACTTTGCTATAAACTGTAGAAATTGTTACAACATGTTTACAAGAGATAAAAGGGTGATGTTTTACATGTAAATATTACGCAT
>NW_013953526.1:27702-29838 GCF_001266775.1 Austrofundulus limnaeus
ACCCCTACTTGACTGCAGAGACCCCTACTTGACTGCAGAGAGCCCTGCTTGACTGCAGAGAGCCCTACTTGACTGCAGAGACCCCTGCTTGACTGCAGAGACCCCTGCTTGACTGCAGAGACCCCTACTTGACTGCAGAGAGCCCTGCTTGACTGCAGAGAGCCCTGCTTGACTGCAGAGGGGTCTCAGAGCCACAGGTTGCAGACCCCTGACATCCTAAAGGTTGATCTGCATGTAAAACTGGACATTATTACACAAACTGCCTATAAATGAGAAAAGCTCTGTAGGTAAACAATGTCAACCACTACAAATAYACATTTTATTGGCAGCTGCCACAAAAAGCTCATTTTCATCCAGTCGACATAATAAACCTTAAAACCTGCTTTTTCACAGGAGACACCACATTATTATTTGAAAAATAAAATAAAAGGAGGTGTCCTTCATGGCCTTAAGCATGTTTAGTTGTAAACAGTAACAGTTTTGTACAGTAACCAGCTCTCTGACAGGCAAAACTGGTTCCAACAATGTGAAAAGCCAAGGTCCAAACCCAACTGGTTCTACGACCTGAGCTAGTGAGTTTACAGCTTCTGTTCAGTGTTTTGTCAAATAAACAGATTTGTAACATAAGTAGAGAAGAATAATCATAAAGTCTGATTTAATTTATAACATTTCCCCTCTCAACTCGTGTGTTAGGCTGACATTTATAAACTGTGAGCAGAGATGATCAGTTTAGTTGGTTCATCTGGATGTAACAGATTAATTTAAAGTTAGAAAATGCTGTAAAGTTCATTTGACCTGATATTCAATTTCCAGCGAGCCCTCTGCCTTCATGGTTTGGTAGAAACACTCCTTCCGACCAGCAGGTAGGGTGAACGTGAAGTCGCTGTCCGCAGCCTGGGAGAAGGCGAGCACCGCCACAAACCTGTCCGAGAGCAGCGACACAAACACGGACAGCAGACACAAACACGGCCGGGCTGGCTCCATGGTCGAACCTGCGGCTCACAAAGTCCAAAAACACCTCAGTTCTGTCAGCAAACAACTCTGAAACACAGCTCCGACAGGGTTTGAACGATAGCTCAAAGTTAACTTCAACCAGTGACTGAAGGCTGCCGACAGCTCAGGACCCCGCCTGACTAAAATTACACTTCTCTGCCTGCACTGGTTGTAAAATATCATGTTTTTTTCTGTCCCTGTTTACACCTTCCTAGTAAAAAGTATATTACCTTACTGTAACAAAAGTATGTTAAGATTAACAGTTTTTACTTTAATAAATGTTGCTGAAAAGTTTTCAGATTCCATTGTTTTCAAATGTTTTACCTTCTAAATATCTTTTATTTTCAAGTGCTTTTTGATACCAAACCACTTTTACTTATTCATCACTGCAACTGATACATCATAAGCAACTTGAGTGATGTATAGCAGAGGTTCTCAAACTGGGGTCCCTGGACCCACAGGAGTCCGTGAGAGGTATTTTGGGGGTCCTCAATTTTTTTTTACTAAATTGTTAATTTGGTTTTTATTTTTTAAAAATGCATGTAGAACAATGAACTAATAAAACAAACATAATAAACTAAATAAAAATATATATTCCCATGGGGTTGAAATGAGAATAAATTATCTTTTAAAACAGCAGGGGTTATGATGGGGTCCCTGGAATTATTTTTGCCCTCGTAAGGGGTCCCCAGACCCAAATGGTTTGAGAACCCCTGATTTATAGTCAGTAAAGCTTTTTATGTGTGATAAATGTATGAACTGTATGATTGATGTGTCCACAAACAAGTACCTTAAATGGTAGTAGTAGTAGTAGTAGTTGTAGTAGTTGTAGTAGTAGTAGTAGTAGTAGTAGTAGTAGTAGTAGTAGTAGTTGTTGTTGTAGTAGTAGTAGTTGTAGTAGTAGTAGTAGTAGTAGTAGTAGTAGTAGTAGTAGTAGTTGTAGTAGTAGTAGTAGTAGTAGTAGTAGTTGTAGTAGTAGTAGTTGTTGTAGTAGTAGTAGTAGTAGTAGTAGTATTAATAGTAGTAGTAGTAGTAGTAGTTGTAGTAGTAGTAGTAGTAGTAGTTGTAGTAGTAGTAGTAGTAGTAGTAGTAGTAGTAGTAGTTGTAGCAGTAGTAGTTGTAGTAGTACTAGTAGTAGTTCTA
>NW_013953526.1:34274-36009 GCF_001266775.1 Austrofundulus limnaeus
ATATGTTCAAAAGAAAAGTAAAATACAATAAAAATTCAAAACAAATTAAAACACTTAAAAATTAATTAAAAATAAAATTTAAGACACCAACTCAAACAACAATTATCGTGAATGCTTCCTCAGCCTTGAAATAACAAACACTTATTTCCATTGTGGTCCAAAAATTAAGAGTTCTATGGGGGAGAATAGAGACACAACAAGTTGTTAACAATCAAACAATTAATCACCAGATGTTTGCGACATCCTGTGCTTTAATGATTGCCTATCCAAACACATGACGCGTCCAGCTGTACAGCCTCCAACTCATCCCCAGCCAAGGAGGCGGGGTCTGTCTTTTTCAAAGCGACGTCGCTACGTCTGTTGTGATTGGTCAACTCAGATTGTCGATGATCTTATTGGCTACCCACAAAGCGGGGGTTGAACTCTGCGGGAGCCCAGAAGTCAGCTAGAGAAGCTGAAGAGCAGTCGATCTGCWGCGGTGTGTGATGAAACACAGCTCTCCTGAAGTGTAGGGCTCACCTTCCTTGCCTATTATTATTATTTTAAATTAAAACAGCCCACATATAATTTATCCTCGGGTGTATTTACTAAGCGTGACAGATTAGAGGAAAGCCAAAGAGCGAGGATGTTGGTCCCCGCAGGAAGATAATGAAGAGGCTGCGCGTGTTTTTGCTGTGCCTCACTGTAGCTGTCCTGTTCTGGTAAGTTTGTCCTGACACTTTTCTTTCACCAGAACAACGACATGCCTGACGGACAGGAATATGATCAGCTCGGTTAGGTCCAGCAGGCTGCACGGAGCTTCATTCGGCCTCATTTTGGTGCCCTGTCAGTCCGACACCAGGCGCTTTGGATCAGGCTGAAGCTACATGTTAGCTAAAAATGATCTTGTTGTACAACGTGTGGCGTTCAATACATCTGTAAGTTAGAGGAAGAGCCTTGAATTATTGATGTAGGTGTTTGTTATCTTAACTGAATGATAACGTTTTTAGTTTCAATGGTTTTATTGGGTTAGGGGTGAAGCCAGCTGTTAGCATCTTAGCTAGTTAAATGGTAGCATATGTTAGCCTGGAGGGTATTTATCAAAAATAAATACATATAGAGATCATTAAATGTGTCTATGCACAGTTCTCACCTTAAAGCTTCACTCATTCACACATGGAAATACTTTATATGGAAATAATTAATAATAATGTATCAAAACTATCATCATTAATAACGTTTATTACACCCTTATTAACATAGTAGTAAAACCTGTTTTTGATTTGAGGGGAATATGCTATTTTTAACTTAATGTAATAAATTATCCAAACAWTTAATTGGTTGAAATATAATTTATTAACTGATGAGAAAACTTCATACATTTACATTATGAAGTTAAACAGGGGTTTATTGAGCAGGTGAGTTTAATTAATTAATAAATGATTGATTGTTATTGTTTGAAGCTGTCAGAGGTCTTATTGTCTTAATCTCAGCAGCAGGTAAAAATGTCCAGGGATTGTGGGATTGCAAAGTTGTATGGTAACTAAGTACAAATACTTCTTTATTGTACTTAAGTATAATTTTTGGGTATCTGTACTTTAATTGAGTATTTATTTTTCAGCCTACTTTTTACCCTAACTCCTTACATTTTTTAAAAAGACCAGAAGTTGAAAGTATTTCATTTCTGCTTGTTTTCATTGCAGCTTGTTATTGTAAAAAATAAAAACTATCCATATAAACTGAGCCTCCTAGATAG
>NW_013953526.1:36742-38602 GCF_001266775.1 Austrofundulus limnaeus
TGATGTTAAAAGCACAACACTATATTTTTTAGGTTTTCCTTTTTGTAATGTTGACAGTGTTTAATCTATTGTGTTTTGATTGAAATAGGTTCAGTTACATGTCCGAAATATGTGACAACACATAATCAACCGTTATAATAAACAGTAGGTGAGGATTTTGTCTGAATGCCTGTGATTCAGCCGTAGGTCAGTAGGGGGCGAACGCAGGTATCGAAGGTGTATAAATATGAACTTCCTGGTTTTTCAGTAGTGTTTGTTTCCTGTCAGCTTGAGTGACAATAAACCTCACTCAGATCCAGAGTTCTGGTGTTGTATCGTTTAATTCCTTCTACAAATCATTTTATTTAACAATTGCGTTTCTAATATCGACTTCAGTTTATTGAATATGAATTTTCTTACACTTAAGTACAAAAAAAATCTGATACTTTAAGATTTTTACTCAAGTAAAATTCCTAAAGGAGACTTTAACGTTTAGCAAAGTAATTTTTTAGTAAGATACAACATTTACTCAAGTATCACTGTGTGGTACTTTATACAACACTAGCTGCATTACCTTTGACCGTGAAAATCACATCTTCATACTTGAGCTCTTAGTTATTATTATGTAAASCACGCTCTCTTAGTTCCTCATTTCCCTTTTTAGCTTTAAAAACTCRTTTTAGTTTTCATGCTTAATTGATCATTTAGAAGTATAAATAAGTAAATCTGTCTCAAAGTGCAGTAAAGTTACAACAAATGTGTTTAACAAAACAAATGCTCATTTGCTTCCGTGTTTACTCAGATTAAAAACCAAAGTGTTATGATTACCAAACTAAACAGACCAGTACAGCTCCTTGTCTTAATTAAAATTTAAATTATTAATTTCCATAAATTTATATTTAAAGAAGCTTGTTAATTTACATATATTTAGCTTTTTGTTCTTGAAGTGGAACATGGGAACAGAGCAGAGCKTGAAGCCACATCAAGGCCGGGTTCTTTACAAACTGATGCTGAGAAATCTGCCTGCTAGTCTTTATTTAAATATAAATTTGATGACATTTATGGAAATGTTGAAGAATCAAGCCTAGATAAGATTCATTTACTTCCTATCAACCAGATTTGATTGTGTGCTCTTAGGTCGGGTGTTTTGCTTATCTAAAAGCTTGGTGCCCTTTTTCACTTTCCTTCCTACAAACTAAAGACGGTGCTTCATTATTAATGCAAAGCCTTGTTAGCGTGCTGCTCTCAGCTTCTCACTSCTCAGTGTCAGCTCCTACAGGGAGCAGAGGAAAGTGGAAAACAGTCCACACAGTAATCCACAGCAGCAGAAATGGAAAAGGGTTGTGTGTGTGTGAAGGCTGGTGGTAAATGACCGTACGGGGCAGTCCTCATGACTCAATAAATGTTTCACATAAAACATCAAAACTAATATTTATCTGTGGTTTGGTTGATTCTAATAATTATCTGAATTCTTGCTGGTCATGTATCAGTGTCATTCCATCGTGCCTTCTCGTTAATAGATCACTGTTGTCGTGCCAGATGCACAGTGTTGTGTGTGTGTGTGTGTGTGTCACTCACGTTGTCAGCAGCAGGGGTCTTACTGGGTTTACGGTATGCCAGCTCAGCCGGATGACATCAGCATTTCTGCAGATAGTGTGTGCATGTGTTCTTGAAGCTGGTTGTGTGAAGGTGCACATTTAAAGCAGCGTGGATCGTTACTAATAACACAATACTGCAAAACAAACTTYACTGCAAGTTTTAAATTGGTGTTTTTTTTATCAGTTACTATTTTTGTGCGCATTGGGCCTCATGCAAGAACCGTTGGTACACACAGATTTGTTCTTAAGTTGTGCGTACGAGTGATTTAGGAGAATTTGTGGC
>NW_013953526.1:39557-42315 GCF_001266775.1 Austrofundulus limnaeus
TTTACGCACGTTTCCTGAAGATAGAAGAGTTTGTTGAATCTGACGTGACATGTTCGTACGAACCCTTTGTACGAACAAAAGTAGGAGAAATTTAGGATAAAAATACGAACATGTTCTTGCATGAGGCCCATTGTTTTACAACAATTAATACTCAGTGGTGGGCAGCGCTAATTCAAAAATTAGCTCCGCAATTTCTAAAGTGCTTATGAAAATATTTAGGTCCGCAACTTCAAAAACACTTWTGCCATAGAAAAACTAGTGGAAGCTAATTTTAAAGCGCAAATTCAATTTAACACTTACTAGCTGGCTAAAATTCATGTACAAAATATGTACAATGCTGCCAACTAGTGGTGAATGACGTCTTTTACAGCTCATTTTACAACCTCTGATTGCTGGAGATGTGATTTCCTGAAACAGACCTTTAGCTCCTGGTATAAAAATTAAAAAGTTGTTGAGGATTGCTAGTTCAGCTGCTTCTTTGTCTTTTTTTTGTTTGTTGTAGATTTTTCATTAAAGAAGCACCAATAAAGTAATTTTAAATATGTTTATTGGAAAACTGAAGTGATGAATTCTCGATAGATTTGTGATGGGAAACGAAAGCACGGAGAACAGGAAACTAGTATCATCCCGTCAAAGTAAGAGCTTGGATTTTAGTTTTCCATGTTTCCATTGGATTCCAGTTCACCTGAAACTCATCAGACTGAAGAAGTCTCTTGGAGGAGAGACGAAACGTTTCACTAAAGAAGAACCATCCAGAGGAACTACTTATTTTTTATTTTTTATTTTTTCTACCTGGATTAGGACGTTTTCCATGTAGTTGCTCCAGTTGACCACTAGATGTCAGTCTTCACCAGCATAAGTCTATAACACCGTTGCTTCGACCAATTACATCAAGTATTGAGCTCCAGCGTTTAAACTTTATTTTTTAAAAAAGGAGCTCAGATTGTAAAGTAAAATAAATCAATACATACAAAATTTTAGTATGGATTACAAACGTTAACTGTTTTAGCTGTTGCCTTCCTGCTACGTAAGCAGACACAAAGCATTGTGGGAAATCAGAASCGTGACCCAAAGCAACAGTCAGCAGGATGTGTACCTTCACAATAAGTGTGTTTATCTGGGAGGGGTGCTGTTGGATAGATCACATGTGTTGTGATTCATTGACAGTCATACCTTCTGCTGTTCAACATAATGATGACTGGTAGATAATTAGTTATTAGTGGTACTGCTTTTTAATTTTAGAAAGTGCAAATCTGCTTATGAATTAAAAAAAATTAGTAAGACCCTTAAAGCACAAACGAAATATTTTGTTCTGCAATTAGTGGATTTGTGCTTTAGCGGGCTGGTGCCCACCACTGATTAATAGCAACAATAACAAATCTTGTTTTTATTATTGTTAGTGTGTGTGTCAGTCCTTGTGTTCAGGCTTATTAGATTTCATTCATTTGATAAATCCAGTGTGTGATGATTAACCTTCAGGAGATAAATCTGCAGCAGGTTGACTAGTTGATTTTTTTTTATTTATAGAGTAGTAGTAGAATAGAGACCTGTTTATTTACGTATATATTTTTATTTACACAGGCAGAGTATAAGTCACTCTTAATTGTTATCCACTTTTGCTTTGACACAGTTTGTAGCCTGTCCAACCAGTTCTCTCACTGAGCTCTTATGAAAACTACACGTTAGATTTTCTGTYCTAATTCACTCCTCACCTTCTCCAGATTCAGCTTAACTTGGTTTTCCAAGAAAAAACTATTAAAATAAAACAAGTTTATGATGAGTTTTGTAAGAAAATTTCCCTCATTTAATATATTACTTACACACACAGAAACATTTTAGTATTGCATTAACTTGGGACCAAATATATATTTTTAACTTTTTGCTTGGGGGTGCTATGCTGAAAAGGAAACAGGAAGTAGTAAAGGAGCCGTCCTCTTCTTAACATATTTCTCTCCTCATAAAAGATCTTTGGTGTTTTAGCTTTATGTAGAACTGTAAGATGATTTTAATAAACATCTCTGTGTCAGTGGACAGGCAGGAGCTAACCAGTGAACTGGTCTAACAGTGTCAGAGGATAAAAGTCAGAGACCCAGGCTCTGTTTGGAGTATTTCAGGTCTAAATTAAACCACTTGTAGAACCTGCCATGGGGGAGGACAGCTTTGTTTCACACTTAAACGTCTTTCTGACGCTCTTCACCTCCCAGAAATCCATTTTGTGTGTGCAGCTTGTAAAAACTCTACGTTCTTGTTCTGCTGAGGGCTGGTTTAATTTAAAGCATGTGTATTTTTAGTTTCTTCTCCTAACTTTGCTTGTTTATGTCCTAATGTTGTTGGCTGTCATGTTTCACATACATTTATCTTTTAAATGTCTAGTTCTCATATGAAGATGGAGTAAGTGTAAAAACTTTTAGGGGTCCGAGCTCATCGAGGCAAGGGAGCACAGGTGAAAAGCAGTATCCCATTGAAACTAGGGGTGTTCTGATCCGATATCAATATCTGATATTGTTCTGATATTAACCTATAAACAGGGTTCGTGTTGGGTCTTAAAAAGCCTAAAATTTGAAAATCAAATCTTTAGGCCTAAAAAAGTCTTAAACGCCCAGATTTTCATCCAAGGTCTTAAATTTAATTTTGTCAAGTCTTAGTTTTTTCTACTTTTGATCATTCCTGAAAAGCGTTGGCTGCATAAATAAATAAAGTTAAAAGTCGTAATCAGAGGTTGACACCATCTGTCTTCATGAAGAGCTCAGTTTGTTAC
>NW_013953526.1:43152-44443 GCF_001266775.1 Austrofundulus limnaeus
ACCTTCTACTCCTTACATTTTTATAAAGGTAAGAAGTAGAAAGTCGTTTCTCCTATCTTATTCCGAGTTGTTATTACTTAAAAAATACTGTACTGATAAATTGTGTCTCCTGGATAGAGTGAATTTAACTGTGGTTGGATGAGAAATTTTTTTTGAGAAGTCACCTCCCAATAAATGTCATTTTGGAAAATCTAACTGCTCACTTTTACTCAGTACTTTTACTTTTAATACTTTAGTAGATTTTGTGTCAGAAATTTACTTTTGATACTTAAGTACAAAAAATATCAGATACTTTAAGACTTACTCAAATAATTAGAGAAGACTTTAACTTTTACCAAAGTATTTTTATGATAAGATACTTGTACTTTTACTCAAGTATCACTTTGTGGTACTTTTATACAACACTGGTAAAATTAAATATTCTTTAATAACTAAACTGATAGTAATAAAAGGTTTCTATTATAAAATGTCTGGGACCATTTGAATGTTTTTGTTAATGCGTTGATTTGGTCTTAAATRTCATTACTGATGGTCTTAAAAGGTCTTTAAAAGGTCTTAAATTTAACTTAGTGAAACCTGTATGAACCCTGTATAAATGAATATCAGATTATATCAGCCTGCATCTAAAATCCCTGAAATAATCCCTCTGATACCAGCGGTCCATTCCAGTGGTCCACTCAGGGTTTCTGTCCAGCACAGCTTGGATCCAGCAGAAATAACTGAAGTGAGCTTCAACTTTTATTTTACTCTTTAAAATGATATTTTGTTTTTATTGGATTTATTGGATGTATTGTATTCATTGTATTTGTATAATATTCTTATGTTTCAGTTAAAATGATGTAACCCATTGGTTGATAATAAATGGGACCAATTTTTCTCACTGTTTGAGCTGATCCAGACTTTTTAAGATTGCAAACTACTAAAAGTAATAAAAGCATGAAGGTTTAGYTCTGATATTGTATCGGGTCGATATCTGTATCAGACAATGCTGAAGGCAGCAATATCTGTATCAGAAGTGAAAAAATTGTATCAGGACCCCTAATTGAAACTGTTTGTGCCAAAGTTTAGAGGCATTTTTTTCCAATCACTATGAAAATTGGCAGGAATATTTTTCATGCTGCCTTGACAGGAGAAAAAAACTTGTTTCAGTAGGTTTAATCGTTTGCATTTATTGCTATAAACCCAATAATTATATCATTTGTTTGTAATATATTATTAATGTTACATTTTTGAAAATGTATTAATTAGTGTGTGTGTGTGTGTGTGTGTGTGTGTGTGTGTGTGTGTGTGT
>NW_013953526.1:45873-58312 GCF_001266775.1 Austrofundulus limnaeus
CTTGGGTTGTTACCAACATCTGGTGAAAATTTCATGTCATTAGCACCTCTAGTAATATATTTACTGAGAAAAATGGTGACGTGTTCAATACTTTATTTACCCGCTGTATATATTAGAGGTTGTAATTATTGTATGCATGTGTGGATGTATATATTCTGTTTATATTCAGTTGTATTTGCTAAATTTAGTGAAAATAATAAAATCATCTTTTTTTCTCTTTCTTGTTTTGATGAAAGCAGGTAGTTCTGTGTTGAGGGTTGAATGCACGCTAATAGCCAGAGGCTGTATAAGCAGTTTGAAAGAAAACACCTCTGTTTGTATTAGTGAGTCATTTTTTGTAAGGGTGGAGATGAAGTTTGAAAGGGGGCAGGTTGCATCAGAAAACTGATCTTTAGTTTGGGCTCCTGTACCTGATGAGCAGCCTGGATCCAGAAGCTTTGCTTTCACAGAAAACAAGCGGTGTTGTCAGACCCCAGCAGAAACTGTGTCATGTAAACTGGACCCTACATGTGTTTGTGTCTTTAAAAAAAGGGTTACAGCTCAGGGAGGAGATTATATAGATGCATGTTTAAAATATATTGTTTTAAATATTTCTGACAGAAAATTACCAGTTTGTTTTTTTGTCTGTACAAATTTTTGTTGTCCTGTTCTACTTTATTTAAAGACTTTTCTGATTTCTCAGTTTAGTAAATTATCATTTGATTTAATGTAGTTTTTYCCTCTCTTTTTACAGAAACATGGTTTGTTTGTTAGTTTTTCAGTCTGAAATCCTTGTAGTCTCCTCCTCTCCTCCTCTACTCTCGCTCTTTTCTTGCTYGTTTTCTGGTAGCTACCAGTGAGTTTTTTGTGTGAATAATTAATTCGGGATCTTTTCTGTATTGCATTGTTTGTACACAAATCTTTTGAAGATGAGCACAGATCATCAGATATGAATTGCACATTGTTTAAAGGACTGTAATAGAAATGTATTATTCAAAGCCAAAGAATGGTTTGGTACACTGTGTACTGTGATGGTTTGGTACACTGTGTACTATGAGTGTGTGTCAAGGACAGAAAGGCAGATGTGGCAGCGGAAGGTGTCAAAGCAGTTTGGAGAGAAAAACAAAGTAAAGAACAAAAAAAGAAAAAAGAAAACGATTAATCGATTATTAAATTAGTCATCGATTATTTTAATAATCCATTAGTCGTCGATTAATCGATTAATCGTTGCAGCCCTAGTGTGTAGTGTGTGTAGTGGTGAGTTTTTGATCTGTGTGGACTGATGCAGACACTGATGGAGAATATACATACATTATTGTAGTAACAAACCTGCCCTGACGACAAAGTGGCTTTTCCCATCAAATTGCATTTTTTTCACATGACTGCGTCCCACAGTCCTGTTGTCCTCTGTCCATGTTCCTGATGTCCCCGTCCCAAGCCTTTGATCCCTGTCTGACTGGAGCAGGGGGGGTTCAGTCTGCCTGTCTGTGGGACTTTGGTCTTGTTGGGTATGAGAAAGGAAACGTTTAATACCCCTGCTTAAAATGGAGTTTTATGCTTCTTCTACATTGTGATTGTTTGTAGGTTGATGTAATTCAGACTCAGTTTTAGAAAAGAGTGAATATTTCTCTTCTCTGTTTACAGCTTTACAGCACAACTTATTAGTTTTAACACCTTCCACTGCTTGATTTCCTCCCATAAATGACTCTGCTTTTTCAGCACTTGTCCTTACAGCTTTTAGTCATCATATCTTTAAAAAAAGAGAGATAAATTTTTATTCTCCTTGATTTATAGTTTTGCTTACAATTCAATGTATCTCTCTTTTGACTCTGTGTTTATCTGGCTGTTAGATAAGTTCAGAGAAAAGAAACATTGCAGAAGAAGAAGAATTGTGATGGTTTGTGGTAGAGCTGGGCGGTATGACCCAAATTTTATATCACGGTATTTTCAACAATTACACCAGTTTCACGGTATTTGACTGTATTTTCCCCCCTCACAGTTCAGCTGATAATAAAATGTACAAACTTTGCTTATTGACTTTTTTTCTGTTACTGTATCTCTGTATCACTGTTTCCCTCCTCTTGTACGTCTTTTCATCTCTGCCTGGTTTTAGACAGTAATCATGCATTTAGGTCCGATCATGAAGGGTTGAGAAAAGATCATTACCTGGTCTATCGTTACTTGTTAATAAAACTTAAAAGGACGACTCACCTTACACACCACTCAACTTAGCTACACTACAAAACTACTTCCCCCCGGGCTTTTCACAATAGAAGCACGCTAGAGTCTCCATGCATTAACGTCTCCATTTTAACGTAGTTCGTTAAATCTAACCGTGCACGTCACTGAAGAGGTGTTTACTATTCAGCGATGGTGAAAACGAGATGTTTTTTTTTTTTACTTCAGTCAATATAAGCAGCTGAAACACACCACCCGCCACCAGTTACTCCAACAGTAACATTAGCATGCTAATGCGCTTAGCGGTGCTGCAAGGAAATGTGTCCCCAGGGAAACAGTTCAGTGGCGGTCACAACAAAACGTTCCTCATGTGTTCAGGCTGTTTAAACCAGTATGTCTGATAAATGAGCCTGTCAGAAGGAGGATCTCTACAGGATCTTCAGTCCTTCCACCTGTCACTTGACCTGTTTGATTTTCCAGCAGAGCTGCCAGGTGGAGGTGTGTCGGTTCTGTCCTGTCAGGGAAAGGCTCCTGTGGACGGGTTAGGGTTTGTGTGTGCGTCACCGTGTTGGTGTATTTAAAAAAGGATACTTCCAGATCAGATGTGCAAACAGGCTTCATAAATATCCTGAACTAATCTGCATTAAGTCTTTTTTTTAGTATATTAAAAAGTGAGTGGTTGTATTTAATTATTACTGTCAGAGAAGAGAGGTTGAAGTGATGGTGTTTTGTGTTCAAGTCAGTGCTTGTCTTAAAGCTTTTCATTAAACCATCAATCATTCCTCAAACAGAAGGTAGCTGTGAGCATCAGCCATAAACCTGCTCTGTTGGACCTGTTAGACATGAAAACAGTTATTCATGTACTGATTTATTCCTCATTTCTTGGTTCCATTGGTTGTTTTGAAGTTCTTTATTTTATTTTTAGGAGCTGGTTATAATGTCTACACYTAAACACGCAAGAGAAGTGTGTGTTTGCATTTGAAAGAAATTCTTTTAAAATGTCTGTTCAGCCGTGAACATTATTTCCTGTTAGCTAACTGTGCGTGTCAGTCTGTGCTGAAAGTAGAACTTGAGAGCAACATGTTTTAGTTGCATTTCCTTGTTCTAAATTCAGCAGAAAGCAGTCATTTTCTCTGTCGTGTGGGCCCAGATGTGCTGTTTTAAACATGGAGAAATGAATTAAAGCCAGAGTTTGTCCAGCGTTTTAAATGTCCATGGTGGGGTTTTAATTTAATTTTTGTTTTAGTTTTTTATATACATATATTCAAAAACGTTTTCAACAGTCTTACTTTTGAAATGGTTTAGAAACTTGTAAAAAGAAAATAAGGAACAATCCACTAAATCAAAAAAAGAGTAGGAATGCACAATATATCGGCATTAACCTCGGTATTAGTGCTGGGCGGTATGACCCAAATTTTATATCAAGGTATTTTCAACAATTACACCGGTTTCACGGTATTTAACTATTTTTTTTCCTCACAGCTCAGCTGATAATAAAATGTACAAACTTTGCTTATTGACTTTTTTCTTTTACTGTACCTCTGTATGACTGTTTCCCTCCTGTTGTACGTCTTTTCTTCTTTGCCTGGTTGTAGACAGTAATCATGCATTTAGGTCAGATCATGAACGGTTGAGAAAAAAATCATTGTTACGTGTTAATAAAACTTAAAAGGACGACTCAATTTGCACACCAGTCAACTTTGCTACATTACAAAACTACTTCCCCCCGGGCTTTTCACAATAGAAGCACGCTAGTGTCTCTATGCAGTAATGTCTCCATTTTAACGTAGCGCATTAAATTTCAGCGATGGTGAAAAGGTTTTTTTTTGCGTCAGACCATATAAGCAGCTGAAACACACCACCCGCCGCCAGTAACTCCAACAATAACGTTAGCATGCTAATGCGCTTAGCGGTGCTGCGAGGAAACGTGTCCCCAGGGAAACAGTTCATTGGAGGCTGAGACGAAACGTTCCGCACGTGTTCAGGCTATTTACACCGGTATTCAGAAAAGTCATATCACAAAAATAAAAAACGGTTTTTGGTACAAAATGGTATACCGCCCAGCACTACTCGTTATCGGTCTGATAAGTAAAACTGGGCTGATATTAATGTCTGAAATCGATTTCCCGCTTTTTATCTTTGTGTTTGTGTATCTGGAGGGGAGATGGTTGGTAGAGTGGTCTCTGATCATGATAGTGATGCTGTGCAGCCAGGAATAACTGAAGTAGAGCCATGTCAGGTCTGGTTGGTTTTTATGGTATTGGAAAAGGAAACAATGTTTGAGCATATGTGTGTGTATGTGTAAATAATTTGTGTTTGTGTAATATCAGTAATTGTTGGTTATTGGCCAGAACACCAATAATTATATTGGATATCGATATCAGCTGAGATTTTCATCTTGGTTCATCTGTAGAAAAGAGGTAAATAAATTAAAGCAGGGAATATTACATCAGCATGGCAGTAAAAAATAAACATGCCAGCTTCAACAGATAAATATTAAGAAACAACCTTTTAAAGCTTTCAAAAGATAAATTCTGTAAAGTTGATTTGTCAGTAGGTCTGAACGGTCTGGGAGTCTGAGATCAGTTTGTGTAAATCCAGTGAAGAGGGGCCGGAGCAGGGGGATCTGGCCTCTCACAGCAGATATTTGGTTAGTGGTTTGGGCCCAGTTTTCTGCATGTGGCTGTGTAGGCAAAGAAGCTATTTGCCAGTTCAGCTGCTGTGTCCTGGTTGCTGAGGATGCACCAGCAGAGAGGATTATGGAGGCTCAGCAGGCTTTAGGGCACACTKCTGCTCCACATTAGTTCATGTCTCCATGTGAAGCACAACTATTACACACACGCAAACTTGCACACTCATGCAGCGAGGGCTCTTAGTTCTTCAGGTTCTCCCACCCCCATCGCCTTCCTTCCACCACGCTTCTTTTTGCCTGCTGGGCAGATGCGCTGGCCTACTTTATCGGGCCAGTCCTGGCACATCTCCCTGACCCACAATCCTCTACTGTTCATGTGGATCTTGGCTCGCTTCCTGAGCTCTTCTTTCCTCGTGTATCCCTCCTTCTTAGCCTCTCTTGGTTATGTTGTAAAATTTAYATGATTTAATCTGACGAGAATACAAATCATTCTACGAGGAAAATAGATTGTGTTGTCAGTTTATTGTGTAAAATGTGTTATACAAGTTGAAAACTGGGACTAGCTTCATAAATCACTACACAGTTATGATCTTCCAACTGAGCATCCCATATGAGAGTCTTTTAAACCTAACCTCATGCTCAGGACAGCAGATGATGTAATTTAACTACATTATGAAACCCTGCTCAGCCTTTTGTGCTAGCAGTATAACATTGATATTTTTCAATAAATACTTAAAAGATCAACTGCACATTACCTGTGCTGTTGGTGTTAAAAGTTGTGAGCAGCATGTTTTCCTCAGATCCAGGTCAGGAGAAGTACAAACAGCAGCTTATCTCCTCTGACTTGGCTGTTTACAGCAGGAGTTGCTGTGTAATACTTGGACAAAGATGGGTCTGTTCAAGCCAGCAGCTCTCAGGGATTCTTGCACACAGTTTGGTAAGAATAACATCTTAATGAAAGATGAAGTTGTACTTTAAGTTTATTTATTTATTTATTTATTTATTTATTTATTTACCATTATTTAACCAGGCAAGTCTCGTTGAGATCTCAGATCTCTTTTTTCAAGGGAGGCCTGGGCCTGAAGGAAACAAAATTGTACATGTTTTAAGTACAGTAACTGGTTGGATTCATCAGGTTTCATGGATAAAAATAACTGAGTATCATCAGCATAACAATGGAAATTTATCCCATGCTGTTTAATAACTTTACCTAATGGAAGCATATACTGTATAAAGTAAAGAGGATTGGTCCAAGCACTGAACCCTGAGGAACTCCATGATTAATTCTGGTTTAAGAAGAAGATTAATTACTAACATTAACAAACTGAAATACAGCATGTCAAATAAATATGATTTAAACCATTTTAGAGCTGTTCCTGTAATCCCAAGATCAAGTTCATGTCTACGTAATAAAATATTGTGATCAATTGTATCAAATGCAGCACTGAGATCTAACAGGACAAGAATGGACACAAGTCCACTGTCTTACAGGACAAGAATGGACACAAGTCCACTGTCTGACAGGACAAGAATGGACACAAGTCCACTGTCTGAGGCCATGAGAATATCGTTAGTAACTTTAACCAGTGCTGTTTCTGTGCTATGATGAGCTCTAAACCCTGACTGAAACTCCTCAAAGATTATTTCTATCCAGATGTTAACATTGTTGATTTACAACTATTTTCTCAAGAACTTTTGAGATGAATGGGAGATTAGATATAGGTCTGTAGTTGGCCAGAACTCCTGAATCAAGATCAGGTTTCTTAAGTAAAGTTTTAATTACAGCAACCTTAGAGCTCTGTGGCACATAACCATTCATTAAAGATAAATTAAGTACATTTAAAATATAGATATTAATTAAGGGAAATGCTTCTTTGAACAGTCTGGTTGGGATGGGATCTAGCAGACATGTTGATGGTTTGGATGAAGTTATTATTTTAGATAATTCAGAGCTCAACAGGACAAAAACTGTCCAGACATAAATCAGGTTGTAGTGACACTAAAGCTGCCTCATCTGACAGAGAATCAGAGACAGTAACAGAAGTTTGGCATGAATTTTATTCCTTATTAAAATTATTTTATCTATAAAGAATTTCATGAAGTCATCATTACATAGAGTTATAGGAATACATGACTCAACAGAGATGGGACTTTTCATTAGTCTAGTTACAGAACTGAACAGAATATTGGGATTGCTTTTATTCTCTTCTATTAAAGATGAATAATATACAATTCTAGCTTTACAAAGGGCTTTCATATATAGCAGGCTGTCTCTCTAAGTAAAGTAAAATTCTTCTGTTAGTGGAGAACCATTTTCTTTCCAGTTTTTTAGAACATCCGTCCATCCGTCCGTTTTCTTCCTCTTATCTGGGGTCAGGTCTCGGGGGCAGCAGCCTAAGCAGACAGACCCAGACTTCCCTCTCCCCAGACACTTGGACCAGCTCCTCTGGGGGAATCCCAACACGCTCCCAGGCCAGCTATGAAATAGTCCCCCCAACGTGTCCTGGGTCTTCCTCTGGGTCTCCTCCCAGTGAGATGTGTCCAGAATACCTCACCAGGGAGGAGTCCAGGAGGCATCCTAACCAGATGAACCACCTCAACTGGCTCCTCTGGACGTGGAGGAGCAGCGGCTCTACTCTGAGTCCCTCCTGGATGACTGAGCTTCTCACCATATCTCATGCTACATTTACACCAAACACGTTTTGAACGTCAGGAGCATCTGGTTTCCATGGAAAGTCAATGGCGGACGCGCATCTATGGACGTCTAGAAGCTGAGCTGCACGTCTGGCGCATTTCGAGCAGCGTGGTTCGAAGCGGTACACACGTCACGAGCATTTTCTGTGGGTGCGGCACGTCCCAAGTGTCCGGTGCATGAGTCGGAAAAATCTGAAGTTTTGCTGCTTGATGCGTCACATCAACCAATCATAGAGACTCTGCTCAGTGATGCACTGGTGAGGAGCTGGAAATACCGGAAGCCTGGGAAGTCGGACCACACAAACAATAGAGGAGAAACTGATAGTCTGATCATTTATGATCATACCAGTGTCCATTATTGTGATAGAAATAAAAAGGACTTTGCCTGGAGGACGATTAGTGAGGAAGTCGGCATGTTTGGTAAGTTTTCGAAACTATGGTTAAAAAGGATCCTCCTCTCAGACGCGCGTCTACTTTCACATCGAATGCGTCTGTCCTCACGGGACACCAACATCGAGATGCGTGCGTTTTGAGATTTTTGGAGGCGCACAACACGTTTGGTGTAAACGTAGCATCAGGGAGAGACACCCTGCGGAGGAAACTCATTTCGGCCGCTTGTATCCGCGATCTCGTTCTTTTGGTCACTATCCAAAGCTCGTGACCATAGATGAGGGTAGGAATGTAGACCGACCGGTAAACCAAGAGCTTTGCCTTCTGGCTCAGCTCCTGCTTCACCATGACAGACCGGTACAGCACCCGCATCACTGCAGACACAGCAGCAATCCACCTGTTGATCTCCCGCTCCATTCTTCCCTCGTTCGTGAACAAGACCACGAGATACTTAAAATAATATTTTAGAATGTAACTCTGAATTAACCAAGGAGTCAGCTCCCTCAGATCGCTTACGTTCTGTTTTAGAAGAGCAATTTCATCGAGAGGTTTGCATTACCAGGTGTGTAAGAGTACAACTCTGCTTCCTGGTCTGGACCCTGGATTATCAATAATTTCGGTGGTCAACAAAATCGTCCAGATTCCCAGAAAGGAGAGTGGCTCCAGCCAAAGTGAGATGGATGCCATCCCTCTGCATCAGACCAGGTTTTCCCCAAAAAGAACTCCAATTGCATAGCCCACGTTGTTTTCAGAACACCACCTGGACACCCGACAACATGCGACTAAACATATCACCTCTGGTCAGGTTGGGGAGGGGACCAGAAAAAACTACGGAGTCCGACATGGTCTTAGCAAAGTTAAACACCAAAGCAACATTATTTTTAGTGACCTCCGATCGGCGTAACCAGGTGTCATTACCGCCGACATGAATAACAATCTTATCGTACTTAGCATTAGCCTTAGTCAGCAGTTTCATATAAGATTCAGTGTTGCCCGCTCTGGCCCCCGGAATGCACTTAACTATGGTTGCAGGAGTCCCTAGTGCCACTTTTCAGACTATGGAGCTGCTGGGTCGGTTTCTCAGCGGGTGTGTCACTGAGTGAGGAAAATCAGTTTAAAACGTCAATGGGTCAGTGGTGAACTGGGGCCTTGGCCTTAGGACTATGCCTGCTCCAAACGGTCACCCAGCCAGCCTGAGCTCCTGGCTGCATGGGGACTGCTGGAGAACCGCTAACGGGGGTAGGAGCTACTCTTAGTGGCTCCGTGCTGCCTAAAGGCTCGGTTATAGTCGCACTTTGGGTTTTTGCACACGCTCCACGGAGTGGGTGTGCTCCTGATCCGTGTTCTGTGTGAAAACGTAGTTGACGTTCATGTTATCACTGTTCTTCCGTCACCGTCAGACGGCAGTACGGTGCCAAATCAGCGGAAAAGTAGTCGGGAAGAGTGTAGAAGAAAAAACGCTTGATGTCACACGTAACAAAGTAACTACATTTACCTCTTTTTCCATATTATCTGTTTCTCTGTGCTTCACGAACTGAGAGCCACACTGGTTTGTTTCCTCCAGGATCACAAACTGGTTGCAAATATTTTTCCATGTCTTCCGACATATTAACTCATCTTTCTTTAAAGCCGTTGCTATTTCCTTCCATGAGTTTTGTGCCATCTGGTTGTCTTTATGATCTCTCATGGAGGGATCATACAGATGCTGGTACATTTGGACCTGTTCAGTGAGAGCACCTTCATGACGAGTGGTGTGCAGCCTTTGCGGAGTTTCAAAATTTCGGAGGTGCACGACCTTGCACCAGGACACAACGCGGGGCCAACGTGCGGGGGCGGGGACGCTGCGATTGCGTCACTTTTGATGCAAACCCCCTCGCACCCTGTGCGTCGCGTCAACTATAACCTAAGCTTACGGGGCTCTGGCTAGCTATTGTTATTTTAAAAGTGCTGAGCCAAGCTTCCAAAGCAGACAGCCTTTCCTCCAGCGCTACCATAAGACTACATTTAATATAAGTGTTGCTCTCGCTAAAGGAGGCAGAGGAGTAGCTAAACATCTGACACACTGAGCAAATGAGAACAGAAGGAGCCGGTAGAGAAGTAGCCATGATGCTAAGCTAGCAGATCCCAATAACGCCAATAAAACAAAGAAGTGTTGAAACATAAAAAGTGTCTTAAGCACAATCCAAATGTTTTATGTACTAGAAGTGAACTGTTTAAAAGCTAGATAATCCAAAAAAATCAAACGGGTCCTCAAGTGAAAACCTTTTCACAAGCTACTGGCAGCAAAACAGGAAGTGACACAATAAATCTTACTGCGAACGTCAGCCGTCAGTCATTCATAAAAGCAAACCAGCCTTTTGTAAGCTTCAGAGAAAAACAGACTGAAAGATCCCTCAAACCTGCTGAAGTGGGGCAGAAGAAAAAGAGATTGCTGAGTCATCATTCCTCTTGTCAGGCTGCTCCTTCTTCAGCTTAACCAACTGCTGCTGTCTAACATTGTTGCAATTTATCAACTGTTCTTTAAATAAGCAAATTCTGTTCAGATCACTGATCTGTTTTACGAAGGAGGCCTGGACGTGTAACGTTTTAAGCTAGAAGTGCCTAAAAGTCCCTCTAATAGACCCCCAAAACAGTCACTGAAGATCAGCTCCTGTTT
Source organism: Austrofundulus limnaeus (assembly GCF_001266775.1). NCBI lineage: Eukaryota > Metazoa > Chordata > Actinopteri > Cyprinodontiformes > Rivulidae > Austrofundulus > Austrofundulus limnaeus. The sequence continues at coordinate 56,403 of NW_013953526.1, forward strand.
TTTTTTGTGTGTGTGTAATGAGAATAACGATTCATTCATTCATTCATTCATTCATTCATTCATTTTATTTTTTTACCCAATTTTCTGACTTTTCCTTTTTTTCTTCTTTTTACAAAGACTTTTAGAGTCTTATAAAGTTCTGATTATGGCGCTGACAGGGTGTAAAAATATCAACCCACAAGCAAACAGACAGTTTGACCTGTGTTTACATAATTTTCAATTGGCCCTTTTATGTCTTTGACTTGCTTTGAGTTTCCTCCCTTTGCTTTTTTGTATATTTGAATTGATACGGTTCAGTGAGTCACGTTGTTAAACTCCATCATATTTGCATTCATCATCACGGAAGTTCACAGGAAAACTTTACCTTCTGACGTGTTCAGTTAAACCTGCCCTGTTCTCTGATCAGTTAGTCATCCACGTGTTGACACTAGCCTTGTCAAGACTGACTGACAAACCTCTAACGTAATGAGAGCAAGCATTGTTTGATATAACTGAGCTGTGACACAAAATTAATTAATAAAAAATAAAAAAAAATCCAGATTTGACATTAAAGTATTGGTAAAAGCTTTATAAATAACCATTAAAGATGAGGTTTTACAATTTCCTGTGACAAAGTTTAGTTGTTTTTTGTTTTTTTTGTTTTTTTTACCTGTTTTTATAAAACTAGGATGTTAAACACATAATTAAACATCAACACTCAGATCTTTAAAGAACATTTTACCTACTTAGACCACCAACAAATAATTTAAAAATGGACAAATTTCACATTTTTGAAAATAAGAATCTGTTGCATTTTATTTTTTTAAATATATTGTGTACTAAGCAAGAGCCCCATGTTTTATTTAAATGGTATATATATTTTTATTTTGAATTATCTGTAACACTCAGACTGTACCAAATTCTTTCCTGGCTGCATGTATTTTCATGTTTGTTCAGTCCCATTTTGTAAAGTATCATTTGTTGAAGTAATCAGTACTTAACTCTTAACATCTGGTTATTGTTTTATTTATTATAGGTGTAAGAAAATATTGATACTCTGAATTATCTCAGTATTTCATTTCCTGATACTGTATTGATTAAGAAAAGCGCTGTATTGATTTTTTAATCAAGGCTTAATGGATGAATGTTGTAAGATGAAATGTGAAATACAAATGCACTTGTCACTGTTCAGTGTTCTTCTGACTTTATAAAAATAAACTGAATTTAATCAGATTTTATGCATGTCATGTGTGCCCTTTATACTAAGTTTTTAAAATTAGAATCTTCTACAGAAAAATGTCAACATATCACCTTGCTGACAGTATTGTTATATCAGCAGTAGTAATCTTTGTAACAAATCATCTTGTCCTCTGAACCTGTTGAAACGTGTAGTAAAATAAAGTAAAGATATTTATTATCTCCTAGATTATGTCATGTCTGTTCATGCTGTGTCAAGGACGGATGTAAGACCCTGTAGATATTTGAAACCCAACACAGTTCAAAGCTGCTGGACTAATTTTAGCCTGGAGTCCATCAGCCTGGAGCTCATGCTGTATCATGTATGCTTGCTTTGCTAGAAATTCAAGTTTTCTTCAGTGACTTTATTTATTTTATTTTATTTTAAAACCTGCTCTGCAAGACATACTTTATTATGAAGTACGTAGAGTAAAAATGTAGGAAATCTAATAACTGATGATCAATCTAGTTGTTTTATAATTAGTATGATCCCTGTTAATATTTTAGAAATTTGAACATGAGGCATAAAAATTTATTATAGCTATTTCATTCACACATTCATTCATTCACACATTCATTCATTCACACATTCATTAATTCACACACACATTCATTAATTCACACACATTCATTAATTCACACACACATTCATTAATTCACACACACATTCATTAATTCACACACTCATTCATTCA
>NW_013953526.1:60436-62110 GCF_001266775.1 Austrofundulus limnaeus
GACTAGATGAGCCATGCCGGGATGCGCTGGCCACGGAAGGTTAGACTCCATGGAGAACAGAACAAGAAAGACCTCTGGCCGTAACAGTTTTTAAAAGTTGGTAATATCAGTTGTCCTTTTGTAACAGATCTAGTTGAATGACCACTTCCAGAATTTGATTTGGGCAACAATGCACAGAGAGGTCCATAATTGGCACCTTGGAAGATCTGAAAATATAAATTCTAACTTCTTATTGTTTGTGTTGTTTACACCAAGTCTGTCGTTGTTGCTTTAAATCCCAAACATAATATAGAACAAGGGTATAATTTTCATGTTTTTATCATTTCTTTGTTTCTTTGTTTTCACTTTTATTCCAGTAGTTAGTGTTTAATTGATGTAGCCTCTGCTAACCAATGTTTGTGTGTGTGTTTTAGGTATCCCAGTCAACATGTGTTTTGTTCGGAGCAGAGCTGGTCTGGATCAGGTCTATGTGCCCAGGACAAAGACCCAGACAGCCCCGAGGAGCAGGACTCCACACAGAACCAGGTGCTTTTAAACATCTTTATTCACATCAAATGTTCTGTTCAGTTAACCTGAATCAGTTCACTCCTCTTTAAATGACACCATGACAGCACCAACCAGAGAGGATTTGTAACTATGTAAGACTGATTGGTTGTGTACTGGCTGTTTAATGTATTCCAACCAAAAAGAAAAGAGATAATTAGAGAAAATAATACATCATCTGTGCGTTTGTTTGAGGTAGGGCTGCAGCTAACCGTTATTTTAGTAATTGATTAATCTATCGATTATTCTGACGAGTAATCGGATAATAAAGAAATTGTCATGTTCTGCAGTAATTATTTAAGCTTATTTTATGAGAAATACAATTATTTAATAATGTGAAGGGGTAATATACACCTGCTGATGACCCTGCTGCAATCAAAGTAAAATGACACCAGTTGTATTAATTAATGTATTTTAAACTCCAGTTGTTTGTATTTATGTGTGTGTGGTTTGAGGAGGCATTAATTAAAAACACTCTGTCACTGAATCATTTTAACATCACTGAACAAATAAATGATGTAAATTTATTCTTATGGATTGGAAAATTGAATGTCTTTTTTTGTTAGAAATTTAATAAGTAAAATGAGTAATATAAACATTTGGGTGTTGCAGTTCAGTTTTGTAGAGTTCACTTGTTAATTGTAACAAAAAATATTTTAAGACTGTTATTAGGTTGATGCAGGGCTCCCATTTAGGCAATAAAAGATTTAATCTTGACTGCTTAGCTATAAACAAATATAACAGTAGTAATGAAGGCTAAAATCATAAAAAGCAGCAGCAAATAATAAAATAATCCAATTATCTTCTATAAATACTTTTAAACTTGAAATATTTACTCCAAGTATCATTTAAACTAAGATAAAATCATATCAACAAATAAACATGTTTCAGCTCAAGCTGTCGATCTGTTGTTGTGCTTTTATTTTTATCTGACAAACTCACAGTAAGTCTTGTTTTTAATCACACAACTTACACACTGTTTAATAAAACCCTGCCAGGTCACCATGATTAGTCAGCAGAAATAACGTTAGTTTATATATACAGCGGGTAAAATAAGTATTGAACACGTCAGCATTTTTCTCAGTAAATATATTACTAGAGGTGCTAATGACATGAAATTTTCACCAGATG
>NW_013953526.1:63786-64860 GCF_001266775.1 Austrofundulus limnaeus
CATCTGGTGAAAATTTCATGTCATTAGCACCTCTAGTAATATATTTACTGAGAAAAATGCTGACGTGTTCAATACTTATTTTACCCGCTGTACCTCCTCCTTGTACATCTGGAACCTGACAGATTATCACAGATTTAGGTAACCAAGTGAACGTAAACAAATACCTGTTGTTACCTCTGGACGTGTTCGGGTCATGCAGCAGCTGTTTTTGTTCCGGTGCAGAAACACTGAGGATGTGCAGATCATTGCACGTTGTCGTCTTTTCTGTTTAGTTTTAAATGTTCCCATGCTTTTTATAATTTATCGTTTTCTGAGCACTTCGTTTCAGCACTCTTCATCTTCTTCTGAAGATAAATATAGCTCTCAGCAAGCATACGCACGCGACGCGTCAACAGTCCGAGGTCCTGTTTCTCGCCGGGCTGTTTATTGTGCGACACAGAGTATGCATACGCGGACGTAAAAAAAAGTGATCTCTGCGCGGTCCAGTCCAGCGGACGTCCACTTCAAGTCCGCCTCGAGTCCACATGAACCGAAGTATGCCCGAGTATGTGGGGGCCTTAACTGTTAGCGGAAGCACTAACATAGTAGCATTGTGTGTAACACAAATAACATTCTGGGCGGATGAAAGTGCGCTGATTATAACATGTATTTTTTACGAAGCTTCGAGGCAGATAAATTTGCCTCGAGGATTTTTTGTAATCGAATTACTTGAATTATTCGAGTACCGTATTTTTTGGACTATAAGCCGCACCCGCCATTTAAAAATAAACCCGCGAACATTATCATTTAAGCCGCACCAGACTATAAGCCGCACCCCCAACATAAAAAAACAGTACACCCAAATCAAAAAAGTGAATTCAACATCAAAACATAAAAAGCAAACCTTTAGGAATTAAAGTTCGGAGGAATACAATTCATTTAACTGATCTTATTTTGGTAGTTTTCTTTAACAGTTTCTGGTCCAACAAAACGTCTCATTCATCTTCCTCCGGCACACTGAAACCATCGAAGTCCTCCTCTTCAGTGTCAGAGTTAAACAAGCTGAGAAAAGCTGCGTCACACAGCACTATCTGT
>NW_013953526.1:64870-68204 GCF_001266775.1 Austrofundulus limnaeus
AAAAAAGAGTATTTTCCTAAAAACATGGTTTGAAAACAACATCATTTTAGTAAAACAGTTGATGACACCAGATGGTAATCTAATGACTTACAATGAGTTTGTTTCTGCATATAACATAAATGTATCACCTACAGAATTTAACATGGTTTTAAAAGCCATTCCAGATGGAGCTAAAATATTATGTAGAGGCTCTTCTAACCAAAGTTTGGTTTCTCTACCAAAACTTAGTGACACACCCTGCGTAAAGTTGTGTTTTTCCTTATCGTGAAACAACAACAAAGCGATACGTTTACTTTTTCAGAATGAGATTGCCACAAAGCCTCATATCATTTCTTACTGGAGTCAATTTGTTAGTAATGCTAACTGGAAAAAAATTTGGAGTCTACCACACAAGTACTTTGTTACAAACAAAACTAAAGAAATCTCCTTCAGATCCTTTCTTTTTTTTGAAGCCAGTGGTTGAAGCAAATGCAGCATAAGAGCCCCCTGGTGGCTGAAGAAAAAAATCCACGTATAAGCCACACCGGACTATAAGCTGCATGGTTCAAAGTTCAGGAAAAAAGTCGCGGCTTATAGTCCGAAAAATACGGTACTCATTTCAGCCCTAGTTTGAGGTATTAATTATCAGTTGTTGCGATGAGATGGAGTAATTGAACAAGCTGGTGGAGTTGTGTTGGCTCTTTCATGAGCCTCTAACCCCACAGTAAAAGCAGCTGAATGTGTCCGTGGAGTGAGACTGTTTGGAGCTGCCTGCTCTGATCATCACAGACACATGGAGAAATAAAAAGTAATATAATAAATCTGACAAACACTGGACCTGCACCACCTTGTAGTTGTAATAAGTAAAAAACTGAGAATGAATCACTAAAAAAACATTTTAAATTCTATTTAAAGCTGTCAAAATAAACACACAAAACAAAAACAAAAAGTAATACACAACAAACTAAGCATTATTTATTAGGAACTGCTTTTTTGTTGGTCCACCTACCCTTATGGACCGGCTGTGTGTCGTACCAGTGTTGTAGTGAGCCTTCTGGTATTTTAATAACTGTATGCTGCATACAAGCAAGCTGTCAGAAATGTTCATCAATCATAAATAATTCCATCTTGATGAGTTTTATTAGACGTGTTCTTCACCTGTTCTAACTGTAGAACCATTAAAGGAGGCGTGTCACACGACTAATGTCCTGACACAAAGAAAACCCACAGTTCTTTACAACACAATCAATCTGCAGAACAAATACGTAGCTGTGAGTGTTGTTGCCACATCTGTAACGTCTTTCATATTCCCACAAAAAACTCAACTCCTTGTTTGTCAAAATTACAGCCAAATGTTGGTATTTAGTTTAACTGGGGCCAGAAAATCCTCAGTTCTTTGCTCTTCTGTTTAAAATATTCTCCCTACCTGGATCTCCAAAATGTTAAGATAAGGTTAGAATGATGCTGAGGGGCTTCCTGTTTCAATCTGAATGATTCACAAGTAGGTTTTATTCTCTCTTCTGTGTGTTTCAAAGAATCTGTCAGTTTAACAAGGGTTTGTTTTCTAAATCTGCTCCAGGAGACTGACGAGTGGACGACACAAACGTCGTATGAAATGGGATTAGAGACGGAGAGAGCAGCACAAGAAACGCTAGAAGACCTAAATCATCAACAAGTAAGAATCAGTTTTAACTTGGTAAAGATGGAAATTAACTAAATTCAAAGTGCACTTTACAGCATCAAGAAGAATGTATTGAGTTTGGAAATAAGATATAAAACATAAAATCGTGTTTCAAAAAGGATTTTAATGACTTGTTATATTGAGCCTGCTAAAAAATGACTGCAATCGAAGATTGTTTCTTTTAAACTGAACAGTGCGTACAAGCTGAAAAGAGAAAAGCAAGAATAACAAGAGAATTGCATTTCCTGCTAAAATGCAAGTGTGAGTGCTTCTTGCTGAAAACCTAAGCTAAAAGCTACAGAATATGATCTGAAAACATATTTTATGACAAAACTTTTATTGAAAGTTCAAGTTGAAAAGCTGACAGAAGCAAAAAAAAACAAAAAAAAAACAGAAAAATGAGCAAAAAATAAAGCTTAATATTGCAGAAAAAACTTAAAGCTAAAAGTTAAAATAGCTGAAATAGCAGGAAGCAGCTGTCAGAAGCATAAATAGCTCAAATTAGCAGAAAGAAGCACAAAAATGCAGAAATTTGCAGAAGAATAACAGAAAGGTGCAGAATTTTAGCTGAAATGGCAGAAAAAGGTAACATTAGCAACAAAAGTAGCTAAAATTGGCACAAGGAACTTGAAAAGTACAACACCAGAAGAAAATGTGTAAAGTTTTGTAAAGAATTAAAACATTTTGAAGAATTTAAAGGATGTTGAAAGAACTCCATTAATTTTCAATGAGGAAAATAGTAGCTGAAATAGCTTTGGCTACTATCTTGGATTTTTTTTTTAGCTTCACTATGTGACATAGCTTGCTCCCAGCTACCAATATTTACATTTTTAGGTCAATATATCACACATTGGCTGCGTTAAAGCTCTTTGAAACATCTTTAATTTTTTTTCGGCTACTATTTGTGATACAACTCACTCTCAGCTACTAGTATACCAGCTTTTAGCTCATTGTATTGAACAATGTTTAAATTAAAGTCATTTGACATTAGTTTTTTTTAATTAGCTGAAAATAGCAAAAATTATTAAAATGTTTAAAGCAGCCAAAGATTTCAGTAAAACAGCTAAAAAGTAGCTGTAAATGTTTTGATTAGAATAAGGACGCATAAGGAGCACAAGTTTGCTGAACTTAGCAGAAGTTTTCATAGCTACAAAAAAACATGTATTTAGCTTAAAAAATGTAAACATTATCAATAATTACAGTAAATAGCTGAATATATGTGGCGAAACGAAGCATAAATAGCACAAAGTAGCATAAAAAGACCTGACAAATAGAAAAATCAAAAGAATAGCAGAAAGAAGCAGAATTATAGCTGAAATAGCAGAAAAAAGCTAAAATTAGCAAAGAATAAGCTAAAATCAGCACAAGGAAGTTTAAAAAAACGTACAGAAGAAAAAAATGATCTCAACAGTGTGAATATGGCTGTAAGTCAGTCACACTGTAAATAACACTGGTATCAAGTCCTGTGAAAATACAACCTTTTTACTGCAGATTAAAGTTTTGCTTTAGTTTTACTGCAGATTAAAGTTTTGCTTTAGTTTTACTGCAGATTAAAGTTTTACTTTAGTTTTACTGCAGATTACTGCAGATTAAAGTTTTACTTTAGTTTTACTGCAGATTACTGCAGATTAAAGTTTTACTTTAGTTTTACTGCAGATTACTGCAGATTAAAGT
>NW_013953526.1:69252-70774 GCF_001266775.1 Austrofundulus limnaeus
TTACTGCAGATTAAAGTTTTACTTTAGTTTTACTGCAGATTACTGCAGATTAAAGTTTTACTTTAGTTTTACTGCAGATTACTGCAGATTAAAGTTTTACTTTAGTTTTACTGCAGATTACTGCAGATTAAAGTGGTCCTGTGTGTAATCTTTCACCAGACTGTGAATCTGCCAGAAGAGGTGAAGGAGACTAAAGCAGACCCAGAACTGGACGTTATACCTGCTGTTCCTAAGCCTGCACCCAGCCCAGAGTCCCAGGCTGACTCAGACCTACAGACCCACACACAAGACCAGGACCAGGAAGCTCCAGCCTCCCTGCCTTCAGAAACAGAGCCAGGCCTGCCCCAAGCAGAGACTCCTAATGATGAGCCTGCTGGACACCCCAGCCTGGAGTCCAGCTCCCTGACACCCCCAGATGAAGCTGAAAGCCTACCTACCTCACATATGGCTGGCCCCGCCCACACAGGGTGAGTTCAGGTTCTCTTCATCACTTCACGTGTGGCTCTTACACAGAGTCGTCCTGTTTGAGTAGTAAAACACAACCGTAGAAGGCTGCATGTTTTTATGTTGGTAGAGACCGGTTCAGTCAGGACCAGCTGGAACTGTTTCTGTACCGCCACTGTCATGTCAGAACTTGGATGTTTTCTTTGATTTTTCTCTTAGTTTTCTTCTCTTCAGTTTTCTTGTTTTTGTTACTCTTTATATAATTTAAACGCTGATGATGAAGTGAAAAAGAGTCTCAAAGTTCATGTTCAGGACGTGGCTTCTCATGGAACTGGAGGAAGACACCGAACTGTTTAGTTCACAGATTTATAGTTTTAGTGGACGTGAACATTGTGAGAAATGCTCAGTGTGGACATTGACCCTCAACAAAGACTACTGTCTACTGGAGAGAAGACTTTCCCTGCTCCTCAGCATCTCCAGTACTGAACATGGGCATGTTTCAGTCAGGCTGCTGCAGCCATGTAGACCAGGGCTTCTGAACCTTTCTGACCTCAGGGCCCAATTTATTGAACATAAAGTGACCCGAGGTCCAGTCAGACATTACTAATGTATGGATCAAAATGATAATTATTCTAAATATTGGTTTAATTTTTATTGTATTTACATCATAACTAAACTATCATAACTAACATAACTAAATAAAATACACTTACAGTTTAAAAGTAAAACTCCTGTCAAATAATCACAAGACATGATTATGACAAACATTTTTATATTGTAACCTGCCCATAACAATTATTTGAACAAATACAAAAACTTTGGTGTTTTTTGATGAGTTACTTTCATTTTTGTTTCTACTTTTCATTTAAAATAAGTTTCCATTCTCAGCAGGTTTCTAAGGTTCTTCTTCTACATATTAAAAAGTTGTTAAACATCTGAGTGGTGCACTACTGCTACTAGTGGTGAGAAAGTGTATTGCACCTAATTCAAAATCAATCTGGTCCCACGGCCCTCTGTGGTACACTTCGCTGCAGCATGCAGAACGGGGCGGTGACAGACCTTTCCGTCAGTCCCATAC
>NW_013953526.1:70890-72742 GCF_001266775.1 Austrofundulus limnaeus
GTATGGGACTGACGGAAAGGTCTGTCACCGCCCCGTTCTGCATGCTGCAGCGAAGTGTACCTCGAGGGCCGTGGGACCAGATTGATTTTGAATTAGGTGCAATACACTTTCTCACCACTAGTAGCAGTAGTGCACCACTCAGATGTTTAACAACTTTTTAATATGTAGAAGAAGAACCTTAGAAACCTGCTGAGAATGGAAACTTATTTTAAATGAACTTTTAAAATATTGCATGATAGAACCAGAAGCTATACTTCATATTAGTGACAAACTTTGGTGTTTTTTGATGAATTACTTTCATTTTTGTTTCTACTTTTCATTTAAAATAAGTTTCCATTCTCAGCAGGTTTCTAAGGTTCTTCTTCTACATATTAAAAAGTTGTTAAACATCTGAGTGGTGCACTACTGCTACTAGTGGTGAGAAAGTGTATTGCACCTAATTCAAAATCAATCTGGTCCCACGGCCCTCTGRGGCCCAAAGTTAAAAACTGTTGTTCTTTTGAGACCCTCAAGGTMMCGTTAAGAATCTCTGATCTAGCAAACAGATTTTCTACCCCCCACTGTCATTCCAGCTCCCTCTATCCCCTCTTCCTGTCTGTTTCTTGCTCTGTGTTTTGACCCCACCCTCCTGTGTCCACCAGTGTAAGGAGGTGTGGTAAACGCCGTGTCCTTTCTTTCCCTCAGTGCAGAGCGGGTTGCCAGTGCAGGAGATGAACTCGCAGTAGACAACTTTGTGTTTGCTGAGCACTCTGATTCACAGAGCAGGGTCATTCCCCCCGAACTGGCAACCTGTGAAAACTCCTTTTTTCGGTCGCCCTCTCCTCAGGTGAGTTTAACCAGCAGTAGTTGGTCAAAGCAAAGAGACAGGTAATCAAGGTGCACCTCTCTGCTGTGCTCCATGGTTGATCGCTGGCCTTGCTCTCCATTTACTCCTGCTTTTTAATTCATTTTGGTTTTTCATTTCCTCTTCTCATTCTTATTGCTCCAATGGACAGTCTTCATTTTTCAACATGTATCCAATATTTCTATTCACTAATTTGTTTTTTTTTTCCTGTTTTTTCCCATCCATTCCTCTTTTTTTGTCCACATCATTGGCATCATTTCTGTGAAACAGTGAAGATGAGCAGCTTTCAAGTCAGAGCCAAAGTTCTGATGTGGACACAGAGATTCAGTCCAGTCCAGAAGAGACGGACTTGAAGCAGCAGAGAGAGCAGGAGCAGGAGGGCAACACCACCCTCCACCATCAGGACAAGCTGCAGGTTAGCATCTGTACAGTGAATCATTCATTCAGTAGAACTTTGCATATTAACATGTTGTTAAAATGTTACAGAAGTCTAAATAAATGCTGCTCTGTAACATTTCACAGACATGGCAAAGCAATAGATACTGTCAGGGGCTGAAACCATGTGGACTAAATGAGTTGATGTAAATAATTATCTGTATATCCCATCATCGTTTCTATACAGCTGCTATGTCCTGTTCTGTGTGTGAAGATGAGACCTGTCCCAGCTGACACTGGGAGAGAGGCAGAATTCACTCTGTAGGTTTTCAGTCTGTCACAAACTGAACACAGACCAGTAACCGTGCATGTTAGAAACACCTCCTGTCCTTATAAATCTTAAGACCAGTCAAAAAAGTGCAAGAATTTTCATTTTGCACTATTGGATCTTAAGAAGGTTCTAAGTAGAGCTTCACAATGTTAAAAGAAGAAATCAGTGCAAGAGACAAGAACTTTTGAGCAGGGAATTTTCTGAAAACTGCATTTAGTTTTTTTAGTTTAGTTTATTTCAGACAAACCTTTCACCGGCAGTGTAGAACAACATAAAGTACATAATATATTTCTTAAAAACAC
>NW_013953526.1:75622-80319 GCF_001266775.1 Austrofundulus limnaeus
AAACCAAAATACAGTTTCAAAGAAAATTAATTCAAATTCAAATCATTAAATTCAGTTTCAATTTTGTGAAATTAATTTTCAAACCAATGAATTCAATTTCAACTTATGAATATACAGATTCAATCTGAGCAATTCAGATTCACTTCCTGCTGACACAAGATTGATCCCGTACAGAACCACCACAGTGAGAACCTACAAGCTGCTGTCAGAAAGGCCTCAAAACAAGCCGCTCTTGGAAAATAACGTATGATTTCAGGGATGTGATCAGTGGCTGAAGGCTGCTTGTGGGTCATTTAGTCAGAACAGAAACAGCATCTGCAGGCAAGTTTCACATGAATGTTTCAAATATTCATAGAGCAGATCTGCTCAAGCATAGAGAAACTTTCGACAGCTTTGTGTATCATCCTGACTTGACCTGCTTTCAGCTGCTTCATGGTTGAACGATGATAAAGTGCATGTAAGCCAGAGAATGCTTCTTTTCATCAGCATTCTTTTGCTTATTTGGAGCAACAAACTGTTGACTAATCTGTGTGAGGCACACATTCTTGTCAGGTTGTTTGGGGTTTTACATAAGAGTCTGTCTGAGTTGGTGGATTTTTAGGATCAGACACTTTTGTGAGGTCCAAAGGGTATTTACATAATCCATGAACAATATAATTCCCAGCCCCATGTATGTCTACACTGAAACAGCCAGGGGCTAGCTGAGTACCATGAACTGTGCATGAAAGTCTTGATTATTGAAGCACATTAGACTTTATGAATATGTGTATATGAGTCACTGATGCCAAGTAACCAGTTTGTTCTCTTCACAGCAATGCTATAAGGTATTTTGTACTGTGTAGATGTGTGACTTGGATGTTTTTGTGTTTCAAATGGGGAGGCTGAGGTCAAAGAAGCTGATCCTTCAGTATCCAGTAAAGATGACTTCCACACCTTTGATGAGTGGAGGAAGCAAGTTATGGAGAAAAGTAAGTGCAGACATAAAACATGTTCAAATTCATGTAAATAGAAAAATAAATCACAACTGTAATGCCTTTTTTTACCGTACCCTTATTACCATGTAATTAAAAATAAAAAAATGTAATTAAATGTAATTACTACCTTATTACCTTGTAATTACATGGTAATAAGGGTACCTTTAAAATAAAGCATTACCATCACAACTACAGGAGAAATAATGAGTTGTATATGTTTCAGTAGATGAATACTAATCCATCCATTCAGGCACCTTTCACTTATTCTGAGTCTGGTCTCAGGGGCCAGCAGCTTGAGCTGGGGGTCCAGACCTCTCTTTCCACAGCCACCTTTTCCAGTTCTTCTGGGAGGACTCCAAGGTGTTCCCTGACCAGGCAAGAGACATAGTCTGTGTTCCCTGACCAGACAAGAGGCATAGTCTGTGTTCTCTGACCAGACAAGACATAGTCTGTGTTTCCTGACCAGACAAGTGACATAGTCTGTGTTCCCTGACCAGACAAGAGACATAGTCTGTGTTCCCTGACCAGATAAGAGACATAGTCTGTGTTCCCTGACCAGACAAGAGACATAGTCTGTGTTCCCTGACCAGACAAGAGACATAGTCTGTGTTCCCTGACCAGACAAGTGACATAGTCTGTGTTTTCTGGCCAGACAAGAGACAGTCTGTGTTCCCTGACCAGACAAGAGACATAGTCTATCATGTCCTGAGTCTTCGTCGTATATGTCTGAAGCACCTCCCTATGGTGGTGTCCAGGAGGCATCCTCACTACACCTCTCGATGGAGGAGCAGCAGCTTTACTCTCCTTTCTAGAGGACTGAACTTCTCGGCCTATCTCTAAGGGAGAGTCCAGCTACCCTGCAGAGAAAACTCATTTCAACCACTTGTATCCACAAACTTATTCTTTCAGTCACTACCCAAAGTTTGTGACCATATGTGAGGGTAGGATCATAGACCGACTGGTAAACYGAGAGCTTCTCCTTACAGCTCAGCTCCCTCTTCACTACAACAGACCAGTACAGAGTCTACAACTCTGCAGAAACTGCACTGATCCGTCTATCAGTCTCACGCTTCATTCTTCCCTCACTGTGAACAAAACCCCAAGATAATTGAACTCCTCTACTTGAGGCAGAACTTCACCCCCAACCTGGAGAGAGCAATCCACCCTTCTCAGACTGAGGACCATGTCAAATTTGGAGGTACTGATCCTCATCCCAGGCGCTTCACACTGTTAAATAAGAGATGGAATCCACAGAACTGGACTCCGTGCACCGAGAAATTCTATCCGAAAAAATTATGATCAGAGTTGGTGAAAACATTCAGACCAGGGGCCTCATGCATAAAGGATTGCGCAGCTTTCACACTAAAAGTTAACGTAGGGACAAATTTAGAAATGTGCGCCGCACCAAAATATTCAGATTTATAAATCCATGCGTATGCAGCTTCCTGCGCACCTTTCCTTTATACATCCCAATGAAGGTGGACCTGAGTGCATGTGAGACACCTCCCCTGACACGCCTCCACTTAAATCTGTAAAATAGATGTAAATGTGTCCAGTGTGTGAGATTCTCCTCCGATTCCTCTCTGTGGGATTTAGATGCAGGAAAATTATGCATTAAATGGAGAATGAGTGAGAAAACTGTCTGAATAAGGAGTGGGGTGACATTGTTTTATGTGGCGCATTTGCACAGGATAACCAAAGCCTGAGATTTTCCTGAAATTTACTGACGTCTCCTGAATGTGATGTTGAAGTCTGGTTAGTTGTTGTCTATTTAGTTGAACACAGCGTTGAACGGACATTTAAAAAAAATAAATAAAAATGAAATAAAAAAAACAAACATTACGTTATCCACTTATTCCTCTCTCCTTTGCTCCTGRGTTACAGCAGGCGCTGTCATCTCCACGTACAGACCCCCACCCCCACCAGTGGGTACGAATGGTAGCCTATGGATTTTTAGTAAAAAATATAGATTTTTGAGGCTCGTTAGACAGGTAAACGTCCAAAGGGGTTGACATATATGAACACCTGCCCAGCTGGTGAGGGTGCGCGCCTGGTGCGAGAATCTACCCAAAGCACAGCTGCTGCACTACAGCCACAACTCAACTCAACATCAGCCAGAAGGTCACACACAGAAAAAATAATTATTCTTACCGWACAGTGAGACACCATTTGCATCTGATTTTGCTCCCTCGCTTCAGCCTTTTTTTTGTTTTATTATTATTTTTTTATGCTGCACGTAATGTGTCGGGTTTTTCTGGCCCGAGACCCAAAAGGTTTTCAACTATGTGACAAAACTATAAAACCAGTTTACAGACTGGACAGAGGTTATTTTGATCATTTTTAGACTGATCTATTTTCTTGTCTGAGGTTAAATAATATTTAGTCCCGGGGTTCAGTTTCATCATGGTTCAGTTTAAACATTAAAAACTCAAACTAAAATAAAAACCTAACAGCGTGTTCAGACGCTCCTTACATCCAGAAAACAAAACAGAGTCATATTTCTGTGGATTCAGGTCAGATTCGTGACTTTGTGAGTTAAAACTGTCGACTGAAAAACTTTGCGTGGCTGCCGCACATTCTCACGGCAGGTGAAAAGTGTGCGTAAATATACACACACTTTCACGCAACGTTGGTTTTGATACATCCCAATGTGGGCGTAGAACCTGGCGCACGTAACATTTTTGTGCGTACGCACCYTTTATACATGAGGCCCCTGGTGAAGCCCAACCCCCACCCTGAAAGGGTTCAACTTACAATGAACCAAGCTCTCGCACCGCTTGTATAGACTGAATGGCCCATAACAACGGACCCACGATTCCACACTCGCAGAACACCCCGACAGTGTGGAACAACTGTGGAACATGGTCAAATGCCTTCTCCAAGTTCACAAATACATGATGGGCAAACTCCCATGACCTCCTAGTGAGGGTAAAGAGTTGGTCCAAGGGTTCCACATCCAGGACAGAACCCGCATTGTTCCTCCAGAATCTGAGGCTCGACCATCGATTGGCCTCTCTTCTTCAGTACCTCTAGATCTTAAACTTTGTCACAATGTAACTCCTAATTTTGGTCGAAACAGTATAATTTAAGCATTGAATCAATACCTAAATTAAACTGCATCGACCAAAATATTGGACTATTGATATAATAAAAATATCAGAAAAACKGCCATGAACACCAATATTTACTGTACCTACAAACCTGACGTCATTTAAGATATCTTTAATTAGAGTTATGACTAGCAGGGGTTGACATAAGTGTTATTTAGGTTGTCTGAGACCTGTCTTCGTTTCGGACAACCAGATCCCGCCTCCTGGTTGTCCGTTGGACAAACAAAAAGTAAGATATAAAGTTCTCCTCTGCAATGATTAACCCTCATTTGTAATAATGAAAGGAGAAAAAACTTTTAATTCAATTCAAAAAATGTATTAATTTCATTAAAAAATAACTATGTACAATAAAAAACAAAGAAAATACACAAATCAAAATAAAATGAAAGGCAGCAGATGAAGAATAAATCTTATAATGTCTACGGGACCACATTGATTTTAAATAAGGTGTAATACACTTTCTCACCACTAGTAGCAGTAGTGCACCACTCAGATGTTTAACAACTTTTTAATATGTAGAAGAAGAACCTTAGAAATCTGCTGAAAATGGCAAGTACACTTCGCTGCAGCATGCAGAACGGGGCGGTGACAGACCTTTCCGTCAGTCCCATTC
>NW_013953526.1:81086-82738 GCF_001266775.1 Austrofundulus limnaeus
CGACGGACCGGTACAGCGCCCGCTTTACAGCAGACGCTGCGCCAATCCGCCTACAGTTTTTTTTATTTAAAACATTTACTTTAATTATTTTTGAATGTATCTATTTTATGAACACCATTTTATTTATTGAATTGAGTTTTATGTGTATTTAATTTAGTTATAATGTAAATACAATACAAATTAAACCAAGGTTTATATTAATTATCATTTAGATCCATATGGTAATATCTGACTGGGCCTTGTGTCACTTTATATTCAATAAATTGGGCCCRGAGGTCAAAAAGGTTAAGACCCCCTGCTTTAGACAACCAAATATTTGTTGGACAACAGGTTGTCTGCTGGACAACCTGGAAAATAAAATCCTCATGTCTACCCCTGACTAGTCAAAAAAAAAAGTGAGATATCTCGAATTGACTTTATGATTAGTCATAATTTAGTTGTTGATATCTGAAATATGTTTCATTCAGTAATTTATTGCAGATA
This sequence comes from Austrofundulus limnaeus, assembly GCF_001266775.1. Taxonomy (NCBI): domain Eukaryota; kingdom Metazoa; phylum Chordata; class Actinopteri; order Cyprinodontiformes; family Rivulidae; genus Austrofundulus; species Austrofundulus limnaeus. Next base: position 81,570 of record NW_013953526.1, read on the forward strand.
TCTTGAATTAGAGCCATCATATATGGGATTGAAAAGGTCTGATAAATATTCCTTCCACCTCCCGATGACATCACTGGTTGAGGTCAACAACAGCCCACCTACACTAAACACACTGCCTCAGCTGCTGGATGGTTTTACCAGAATCTTCTCAGATCTGATTCAGAGTCTTTATCCAAGGCCTGCCCCCAGAGTCCTACCAGCTAACAAGATTCTCACTACAGACATTTGTCTCCCTGTTCTTTTTATTCCTTTCACTGTAACGGGCCTGATCTCCATGTTTTTATTCAGGTCAGACTCTCCACACCTCCAGTAGTGGCAGCCCCCACCCACTGAAGAAGGTCCAGAAAAACTTCAAGAATAATTATGCTTCTGTGGAGTGTGGTGCCAAGGTCCTGTCTGCCAACAACGAGGCCAAGGTTACACACACACACACACACACACACACACGGATGGACGTCTCATTCTGTAACATTAAATATCTTTTAAACCTGCTTGTTCTACAGTTCAGCACATTTTAAGATAGTTTTCATTTGGTAATGCTAACTGTCATTTATTCTTTTTTACAGAGTACTTCAGCTATTCTTATGGAAAATATGGATCTTTACATGTTAAATCCTTGCAGTAACAAAGTCTGGTAGGTGTTTCCCTGAGCTCATGACCGTCTTGTTTCAGAGGAGTTTCACATTTAATGGACCTGTCGTCTCTTCAGGTTCGTCATTGAGCTCTGTGAGCCCATACAAGTCAAACAGCTGGACATTGCCAACTTTGAGCTTTTCTCCTCGACACCTAAAGACTTTTTGGTTTCTATAAGTGACAGGTAGGTCACTTTCTGGTGCCGTATGAACACACATTAACAACAAACACTAACAACAACAAACCATTGTTTCTTCTGTGTCTGGGAAGGAATACAGGATAAATCAGATGGTTTTTAAGATTGTTCATTTGGTCTCTGGTGAAATTCACTCACATCAAACGGCTCAAACATTAATGATTAACCCTTTCATTAAAACCTTGTCTGTGCTTCAGCTTAACATCTAAACATAAAAAGGTCAAACCCTTTCTTCCCTCTTCTGGTAATAGTAGGGCTGTGTATTAGCAAGAATTTGGTGATACGATACATATCATAACAGAGGGGTCACGATACGATATACCCCGATATGGTGCGATAC
>NW_013953526.1:83817-85289 GCF_001266775.1 Austrofundulus limnaeus
GAGGCTGAACTACAACATAAAAATGAACGGCTGGCAGGAAAGTTGACGTTTTAAACCTTAATAAAAAATCGATACAGGGCTTTAGAATATCGATACAGTATCGGGACATGAAATATCGCGATATTTCAGTGTATTGATATTTTCTTACACCCCTATTTAATAGATAGTAAAATATAGTACACAGTTGTTGTCCATGATGTAACTCCACAGATATGAAAACAAAATGTCATCAGAGTATGGCTCCATGTTATTTTTTATTAAAAGCACTTCCACCAGTAAAAAGCATGAGTGGTTCTTGTAAAGTTTACTATCTGATCATAAAATGTTTTGATAGGCTGACAGTCATCTACAGGTAATTTATTCACATTTTGATTGATTGATGATGCCTTTACTATCATTGTACAGAGCACAACAAAATTACATTTAAGAACACCCATTGAAGAGAGACATAAGACATTACTGATCGAGACACGATAGACAATACTGATCTTACATGTTCTTGAARTGAACTGTTTGTTCATTTACACCAGGGACCTAATAATAATCAGTGGTATTAACCCTTCAGCTCCCCACAGTCCTTCATAAACTCAACAGAAACACTGTTAGGATTGTTGTGTGAGGGAATTCTCACTATGAATTTTGAATACACTCATAATTTACTGATGTACCAGCAGTATTCTTGTTATCTCTTAAGTTTAGCAATGTCAGAGCTGCAGTTGCACATGTTTAGCCTTTAGGATCTATTCCTAGCCCTGATTCACTACAGATATTAAACAGGTTTCTGAATTAAATGACAGTGTCATTTACAGCCAGGCTGTCAGAACTAGTTAAAATTTTTAAGTAATCTGCAGTCCTCACATGCATCTGCTGTTTCCTCTCTGTGTTTGCAGATATCCCACCAACAAGTGGCTAAAGCTGGGTACTTTTCATGCCCGGGATGAGCGGATAGTCCAGAGTTTTCCTCTGGATGAACAGCTTTATGCTAAATATGTGAAGGTACTTTGTATTTTTGATCTTTTGTAGTTAAAGAAAAGTGATCAAAGTTAAAGGATTACAGCTGGATTTACGCTGCTGTTTCTACCAAGATTAGCTAATTTAATGAACATAAAACTGTGAGATTGAAAAGGAGGAGTTAGTTCTTCAGAAGTGAGCTGGAGGAATGATTCATGTTTGTTGATCTGAAATAAACTTCGCAGCCAGGACTGTTTATGTTCACATCGTCCTCTTCCAAGATTTGTGTTTATCTTACAGTTCAGCTATATTCCTGTCAAAAACCTATCAGACTCTACAATCAGGCAGTCCTTTATCTGACACAGTTCCTGCAGAGTCTTGAAAAATATAGAAGTATGAAGTATTCCTTGAGTTTTATCTAGAGTCAGGTATAACATATATATGTGTGTGTGTGTGTGTGTGTATGTGTGTGTGTGTGTGTGTGTGTGTGTGTGTGTGTGTGTGTGTGTGTGTGTGTGTGT
>NW_013953526.1:85883-87356 GCF_001266775.1 Austrofundulus limnaeus
CTTATATCAATGGTAAACTTTAAATTTATGGTTAAATGCAATAAAATTAATTTAGTAAAAATAAATAAAATTAAAATAAATTAAACAAAATTCCAGTCCCTGAGCTGTTGGCTTGAAGTAACTGAGTAAGTTAGTTGTATAGCACAGAACTAATGTCTGAAAATAAGTTGCTTTAAAGTCACCATCAAACATAAACTAAATCTGACATAATGTAGCTACTCACTAGAAACTCATCAGTGAGTAAAACTTTATTTTACTTTTAATAATATTTCTGTGTTTATTACAGATTTAGGCAGTCATACACTTAGTTCTTATCAGTGTTTAAAAGAGGACGTGTTAAAACTCTGTTTAGTCAAAGTTAAACATGAAACATCAACGTTTATTACAACTGGCCCTTCGAGGGCCACCATAACGCTCATGTGGCCCTCAGTGAAAATGAGTTTGACCCCCCCTGCTTTAGACTATACTATAATAGATTTGTTTCAAAGTTCAGTGATATGCAGATGATACTGTGATGTATACACCTGTTGAACCAGAGTAGGAAGCAGCTGCTGCTGTGGTACCAGTACCCCACTGGCTTCATGGTTCATGTTTACATCATTATATTAAAAAAAACTATTTATTCACACCAGCAAGCAGATGACCCAAAACCAAGTTAACAGAGAGAGACTTGATGTGTTCAATCAGTGCAAGTACCTTGATGTTCTGTTTGACTCTAATCTGACTTTCAGGCATCATATTACAAAGACTGCTAGAGTAGAAGAATTCAACTTTGCAAACCTTCATCACATTAGACCTTTTCTCACTTCACAGCAGAGGTGATTTCTCTAAGATTGCAAGGGAAGCTCAGCTTTCCCCAAAAAATAAAATAAAATAAAATAAAATAAACACTGTTGTGTGGACATGTCATTGACTAAATATGCACTACAACACGCTCAACTTTTGTTCAGAATCAGCTTCTTATCGCTGATAACGACGCAGCTTTCCTCATTTCCTCATTTCACTCATTCCCGCAGCTTCACAGCTTTAAACAGTCAGACGCTGAGCTTCCACAGAGCTCATTAGTGATGCAAAGACTGCAGCGAAGCGAGACGAGTCATTGGATAAATGCTGGTTTTGTCCTGCCCATCGGACGCTGAGCGTCTCTGGGGGTCTATGGAGCAGGGGGCTGGCTCAGACACTCAGCTTCTACATGATGATTGGATGATCTGTCTGAGGCTGAATCTCTTTTTGATTGACAGCGAAATGAACGAATCAGAGATCTTTTGGTGTAAACGTTCAGTGGAGCAGTTTTTAGTTTTGTTTCTGTTCTGAGCTGAACCAGAGACTTTATTAATCCTTTTAGCAGAATTTTCTTTGTTAAAAACGACTAGAGACAAATCAAGCCTCTATTTCTGGTGTTATTTCTGTAGCTGCTTGTGTTTGGAGACAGACTTCTATCACTCTTTCTGACCTCTATCACTCTTTCTGACC
>NW_013953526.1:90339-92231 GCF_001266775.1 Austrofundulus limnaeus
GTCCCACGGCCCTCTGCGGCCCAAAGTTAAAAACTGTTGTTGTTTTGAGGCCCTCATGGTGGCGCTCATGGCCCAGTTGGGTTAAGAATCTCTGCTCTTGATCTCAGACTAGAGAGGTCTGTGTCAGATCATATCAGACACTGATAATTATTCAGTTTTTAAAAGAAACACCTTGAATCAGCCATTTAGCCATTCTTAAAATAGGTTTGTTTTAATTGTGAACCTTGCTGTTTTGTTGTGTTGTTTTAATGGATTGTTGTATTGGTTTAGTTCATGTGTTGTCTGAACTGTTTTTATTGTTTTTATCTGCTCAGGACAGCTGATGAACTGTAGCTGTTGAGTTAATTCTGGTGCATTCATATTCATAGAATATAGATTAATGTGCACTGTCTTTAAATAAATAAATGTTTCAGTATTTCAGTTCAATGTCAGTCTAACAGCAGAAAAATGATTCAACTCTTAAATTTAAATTTGTTTTTAAATGTTCACTAATTCTAAATACAAATGAACTTTTTGTACATCTTTACCTAAACCCTACTCCCTTTTCTACATGAATGACCTAAAAGAACATGTTTACTAATGAATGCATGTTTGGAGATTAGCTTATCCTCCGTGTACCTGTGCTGTTTGTGTATTTATTAAATGTGCACTMGTGTTTTGTGAGCCAGACATAAGTTACACTGCTGTAACGCACAAGTAACACAATGAGTGTTGATCTGAATGTGTGTGAAGATGATCCTTCTCTACACTCTGCTGTCTCACACGTCTCACTGCCCTTCATTCTTCTGTCTGCATGACGAACTCTTGATTCATGCCTACATAGTTGTAATTTTAGTGATTTCTTGTAGAACTAAGTCATTCCAGTTTGTTGTTGTGTAACATGCTGTGTAGAGCTGCCTCCTGTGTTTGTTACAAACATGTGTTCAGTGTGTTCCTGTGAAATTCAACAGCACTTATTATTATTATCAGTAATGTGCTTGTTTGGTTTCCTGAAAGCTGAATGCAGATTCTTGACTTTGCTTATAGCTTGAATTATTCTTTATTGTGATTTCTTGTTTTATTTCTGTCTCCTGCTGTCCCTCTCCTGTCCTCTGCTCACATCAGATGTTCATCAAGTACATAAAGGTTAGAACTCCACTCTTCTGTCAGAGCTTCACCTTATATAAACTGCACTTTATGGTGGTTTAGTGTGACGGGTTCTCTTCAGGACAGCATCTTGTTTAATGCATGTAAACTGTAATAAACAAGCTGAAGCTGATTTAGTGGCTAATGAAGGGGTTTGTTTTATTATTTGTCTTATTAAACTGTAGCTGATGATGTGATTTTAATTTTGCTCATGTTTTCTGCAGGTTGAACTCCTGTCCCACTTTGGGTCTGAACACTTCTGTCCCCTCAGTCTCTTCAGGTAACACCTTCGTTTTCTCTGAGTATACACAGTGTTGGATAAAGTACCTCAAAGTGATACTTGAGTACAAGTGTCTTACCATAAATTTACCTTGGTAAAAGTTCAAGGCTCCTCTAAGAATATTACTTAAGTAAAAGTCTTAAATTGTCTACTATATTTTGTACTTAAGTATCAAAAGTATATTTCTGACATAAAATGTAATTAAGTATTAAAAGTACTGAGTAAAAATTAGTGGCTAGACTTCCCAAAATGACATTTATTGGGAGTCGATACCCTCAAAAATGTTTTTCTAAAGGCCAAAATGGCTATATTGTCATATAAAAATGTTAATGTTAAAAAAATTAGGATGCACTGCACCTGTTTCACATCACCATTTTTCTCAGTAAATATATTACTAGAGGTGCTAATGACATGAAATTTTCACCAGATGTCGGTAACAACCCAAGTGATCCATACATACAAAGAAATCAAACCATAAATGTCCAGA
>NW_013953526.1:93430-94643 GCF_001266775.1 Austrofundulus limnaeus
TCTGGACATTTATGGTTTGATTTCTTTGTATGTATGGATCACTTGGGTTGTTACCGACATCTGGTGAAAATTTCATGTCATTAGCACTTCTGGTAATATATTTACTGAGAAAAATGGTGACGTGTTCAATACTTATTTTACCCGCTGTATGTATGTATATATATATCACAGACTTTCTTACCAGGGTACATGTTCTGCTGGAGTGTGACATAATTTGTGTTATTTGCAGCTGTGATGGATTGTGTACAAACTAATACAGGATCAGAATAATATATACGGTATTTATACTTCTCATCCAGCCACAATTAAATTCACTCTATCCAGGAGGATAATATTTTTTAACAACAAGCTGTAATGAAATAGGAATAACGACTTTCTACTTCTTAACTTTTTAAAAAGATGTAATAAGTAGAAAGTACAGATAATTGTGTGAAAATGTAAGAAGTAAAAGTAAAAAGTAGACTGAAAAATAGTTACTCAAGTAAAGGACAGATACCTAAAAATTCTACTTTAGTACAGAAACAAAGTATTTGAACTTAGTTACTTTATAACTCTGCTTGGTGGCGCACAATCCCACCGTGTGGTTCTGCTCTTTATGCACAGCTTTTAAATTAGTCTTCTTTTCCACACTGTAGGAAAAATATTCAGACATCTTCAAGTCAAATGTTTACATTTTAACTGTCATCTGTTTAATTCTGCTCAGGGTCAGGAGCTGCTGCAGGCAGACATGTTGCATCTCACAGGTGTTTAGATGAGTTTTATTCTAGATGATTTCAGCAGCTCAGTTTATTGTTGCTTTAACTCATGAAACAACTCATTTTTCCTGCTGTGTGTACTGTTAACCTTTGCTTTGTAAGAGTGTTATAATGTAGTGTTTGTTTGTTGTGTAGGGTGTTTGGTACCAGCATGGTGGAGGAGTATGAGGAGATCGCAGATTCCCAGTATCCCTCTGAGAGACTGGAATATCTGGATGAAGATTATGGTACGATGCTGCTCTGCTCTCTGAGAGAATTTAAGCTGCTTTGTTTTGTAAACATTACACGTGACTCAAATCTTAAACTACAAAAAGCAAGAGTCTAAATAAATGAATGTCCTGATGCGTCTCAGTAATCCAGGTAGAAAAAAATCAAAAAGAAAAAATCCGTGGGTCCTCTGGATGGTTCTTCTTTAGTGAAACGTTTCGTCTCTCCTCCAAGAGACTTCTTCAGTCTGA
>NW_013953526.1:97253-98199 GCF_001266775.1 Austrofundulus limnaeus
CAGACGAGGCTACGTAATGCGTGATTACGTCAGACGAGGCTACGCAACGCATGATTATGACAGACGAGGCTACGTAATGCGTGATTACGTCAGACGAGGCTACGCAACGCATGATTATGACAGACGAGGCTACGTAATGCGTGATTACGTCAGACGAGGCTACGCAACGCATGATTATGACAGACGAGGCTACGTAATGCGTGATTACGTCAGACGAGGCTACGCAACGCATGATTACGACAGACGAGGCTACGCAACACGTAATTACATCAGACGAGGCTACGCAACGCGTGATTACGTCAGACGAGGCTACGTAACGCGTGATTACGTCAGACGAGGCTACGCAACGCGTGATTACGTCAGAGGAGGCTAAGCAACGCGTGATTACGTCAGACGAGGCTACGCAACGCGTGATTACGACAGACGAGGCTACGCAAGGCGTGATTACGACAGACGAGGCTACACAAGGCGTGATTACGTCAGACGAGGCTACACAACGCGATTACGTCAGACGAGGCTACGCAACGCATGATTACGACAGACGAGGCTACGTAACGTGTGGTTACATCAGACGTGGCTACGCAACGCGTGATTACGTCAGACGAGGCTATATAACGTGTGATTACGTCAGACGAGGCTACGTAACGCGTGATTACATCAGACGAGGCTACGCAACGCGTAATTACGTCAGACGAGGCTACGTAACGCGTGATTACGTCAGACGAGGCTACGCAACGCATGATTACGACAGACGAGGCTACGCAACGCGTGCTTACGTCAGACGAGGCTACGCAACGCGTGATTACTTCAGACGAGGCTACGCAACACGTGATTATGTCAGACGAGGCTACACAACGCGTGCTTACGTCAGACGAGGCTACGCAACGCGTGATTACTTCAGACGAGGCTACGCAACACGTGATTATGTCAGACGAGGCTACACAAC
>NW_013953526.1:101527-103871 GCF_001266775.1 Austrofundulus limnaeus
GAATTAAGCTGTAAAAGAGTTCATATATCGCTAGTTGGTGTTGTTGTGTATATATTGTGCATGAATTGTTGCCAGCTAGTAAGTGTCAAATTGAACTTATGCTTTAAAATTAGCTTCTGCTAGTTTTTCTATGGCAGAAGTGTTTTTGAAGTTGTGGACCTAAATATTTTCATAAGCGCTTTAGAAACTGCGGAGCTAATTTTTGGATTAGCGCTGCCCACCACTGGAGATATGTTTAACACTGTTTGTACACTCAAAATGCAGTGTAGAGAGCTGTTGTTGTTATTGTTACAGAGCAAAAAAAATAATTTATGTAATGTTTTATCTGTGTTAAAATTAACCTACCCTTAAAATTATAATGTAGACTGTTCATGTCTTTGTAAGTGTGCAAACTTGTGAAATCATCAAGGGATCAAATAATTATTTCCCTACTGCACATCCCCTCTCCATCCATACCAAGTAACTCCAGTATGGAGCGTAGTTTTACTTTAGTGACCATGCATTTGGAACTTGGACTGCAAAACAGCTGCAAGAAATAAAAAGGGTGGATTTATGAAATTCATAAGCAGGAAGTCTTTGTGTACATAGTGAAAGAGTTAACCAGGGCCCCGGGCCATTCCTGTCTTCAGGTGAATGATGTGAGTGTTTCTTTCCTTCAGATGCCATCCTGAACATGGTGAACAACATCGCTGCCAACGTGCTCGGTGGCAAGCCTGGACTGGAAGAAGAATCAGAAACCAGAGGTTGTGTGCCAGTTCTCCTCACTTCTTCACCCTGAATCATTGCTTTCATCAGGCTCTCTACCAGGAAACTCTGCTTTTATCAGCAGTGTGTTTCAGCTGCCTCTGAACCTCTTACAGCAACAYGCAGACAGACTGAACACCTGATTGATGTTCTTTAAAGTTCTTTAGTTGTTAAAGCTCACAGGGTTCATTTACTTTTATTAAAGTAAAGATGAGGAACAAATGTTAGGAAGCTTCTGTTTGCCTCCATGAACTGATGAACCCTGCAGCTCACACCAGGAAACAACTTCTGCGTTCTGAGAAATAGTTAATAAAGATCTCCTGATTTATTACCAGTATGTGAGAGAAACTCAGTAAAATAATACATCTTCAGAGCTTTTTGCTTCTCTTTAATCTGTGCTGATGGACTTGTTGTCCTGACATGTTATTGACTAAAAAGCTCAACAGAATCTGAAACTAGTTTCCATGTTGACTTTGCGTCACACCTTGTTAATATGAGGTCTGACAGGTTGGTCCATGTTTAACAGTCAGTAATTTACACATTAGCATCAATTAAAACTCTCTGAAGCTGTTGAGCTTGATAATAAAACACTCACCTGTCCTCCTGATCTAGGACTTAGTGTTATGTATTTATCCATTTTTATATTTCATTTGTTTCTTTGAATAGCACAGGTGTGTAAAGTAGGTGGAAAATAAACCAAGTAAAAATATCCAGAAAATGACTTTTGCTACATTTAATTTCACTGTTGAAAAAGGGACTTCAGTGAAAGTCATAAAACTGCTCACAAAAACTGGAAAAGTAAAAATAATTGTACACACTCATAGATTGGTTGGATTTATTTAACCAAGTTATTTCAACTGGTTCCATTAAAACTAACAGTGGTGGGCACCAGTCCGCTAAAGCAAAAATCCACTAATTGAGGACCTAAATATTTCATTTGTGCTTTAGCGGTTTTACTATTTTTTATAATTCATAAGCAAATTTGTGCTTTCTAAAATTAAAATGTAGTACCACTAATAACTAATTATCTACCAGTCATCATTATGTTGAACAGCAGAAGGTATGACTGTCAATGAATCACAACATGTGATCTATCCAACAGCACCCCTCCCAGATAAACACTCTTATTGTGAAGGTATACATCCTGCTGACTGTTGCTTTGGGTCACGGTTCTGATTTCCCACAATGCTTTGTGTCTGCTTACGTAGCTGGAAGGCAACAGCAAAAACAGTAAACGTTTGTAATCCATACTAAAAATTTGTATGTATTGATTTATTTTACTTTACAATCGGAGCTCCTTTTTTTTAAAAAAAAAAAAGTTAAAGTGCCTGTGACATGCAAATTCTTCAAACACAAATAGTCAAAGAAAACATCTTTAAATTTAAGAAAGTTGGAATAATACACACGATTTAGCCCATTTTGTCCCATAACTGGCATATTTTCTTTTGAACTTGGCTCAGCCAAAGTGAAACAGGAAGTGACATCAGAGGGGAACTCTTTAACAAAGAAAACTCAAAATAATCTTAAGAAACATCAGATTCTTCTCTACAGGCTGGGTTGTTGGCATTTGTAGCAACACACTGTTCACATGCAGACATTC
>NW_013953526.1:103906-105954 GCF_001266775.1 Austrofundulus limnaeus
CCCCAAGGCGTTCCCAGGCCAGCCGAGAGACATAGTCCCTCCAGCGTGTCCTGGGTCTTCCTCGGGGCCTCCTCCCGGTCTACAACAAACAAAAGAAAAAGACAAAGAAGCAGCTGAACTAGCAATCCTCAACAACTTTTTAATTTTTACACCAGGAGCTAAAGGTCTGTTTCAGGAAATCACATCTCCAGCAATCAGAGGTTGAAGGATTAAGTTGTAAAAGTATTCATACACCTCTAGTTGGCAGTGTTGTGTATATATTGTACATGAATTTTTGTCAGCTAGTAAGTGTCAAATTGAWCTTGCGCTTTAAAATTAGGACCTAAATATTTTCATAAGCGCTTTAGAAATTGCGGAGCTAAATTTCGGATTAGCGCTGCCCACCACTGAAACCTAGTTAATAAAATTAAGTAATTTATACATTTCCTCAGTTTCAACACTTCATTTTTTACAGTGCAGAAACAGTTCAGACGGATTTAATTTGTAACGAGTAACCAGGTTTTAAATTTGAATGTAATAAAAAATATATATAAAATACTGTAAAATTACAGCTCCTCAAAAAAGAACTGAAGTAGTGTAACAAAGTAAAAGTACTTGGTTACCATAAACCCCTGTTGACTAGTTAAACATTGAGAAGTGTGGTTGAACTGAATGTTGTGAACATCTTCAGCAGAACTCAGTCAGGTTTGAACAGATTTGGAGGAAATGTGTTCAGTAAATAAGTGTTTTTGTTAGTTTTAGTTATTTTTAAGTCACACTACAGAGTTTCCTTGTCTGACTCTGTCCATGTTTAGATTAGCAGCTGTGAAACTGGGTCAGTTTGTTTTCCTGCAGCTTCAGTGTGTTTCTGCAGGAGGCACCCAGCTGCATTTAATTAGACCCAACTTCAGCACAGAGCTCATCCATGTTGTAACGTCACACTGTTTCTAGTTGACTGCACCACACAGTGACTTTTTTATTCTACAGAGGGCTTTGGTTAGAGGGCTTAACCTTTCACATCTTTTCCTCTTTTACTTTTTATTCTTCTGCTGAAACGCTGAAGAGGGTTTAGAAATAAAAACTTAGTTAAAACAAAAATATGTTTTTAATTTTTCTTTGCTTTTCTATCGAAGCAAACAGACTTGCTGTGTGTCGTGCTGCTGGCTGTCCACAGCTACACACATTTATTCCAACAAACCCCAGAGACCGGCTGCAGGAGGGATCAGTTTGAACCGGATCAGACTGGTTCCCTGAAGTTTTTCCAAACCTTTTTCATTTCTCTCCTATAGCAGTGTAGAAAGGAAATACTTTCTTACTTTTAGGTTGTTTAGGAGCATGTGTGTGTGTGTCCCTTTTGATAATTCATTAATTGTGTGATTTTCCAAACCCCAGGTAACACAACAGCAGAGGAGAGTGAAAAGGAGAGCCCAGACGTTAAAGCAGAAGCTGAGAAAAGCCCTCCAGATGCAGCAGAGTAAGATCAAACTCTAAATCAGTTTTCCACTGACATGACTGAACTTGTATGATGGAGTATTAGGGCCACACAACACGATTTGTTTTAAATTACGAGAATAAAGTCATAATATTACAACATTAAAGTCGTATAAAAATAAAGTCAAAATATTACAAGTTTAAAGTCATAATAGTCTAGCCCAGTGTTTCCCAAAGTTGGGCTCGGGACCCAAAGTGGGGTCCCGAAACATCAAAGTGGGGTCCTGACAAGATTTTCTGAATTAATTACATTTTTGCCTTMRWTGTTACAAAGGAGTGAGGTTAGTATATTTAAAATGGATAAATTTAATATTGTTTCTATGCCCATGTTTTATTGACCTGATAAAAATGTTTATCATCTAAAAATAGTTGGGGGCTCAGGTCTCTGCTACTGTTATTTTGTGAATCAAAAGCTGAAAAATTTGTGAACCACTGCACTTTGGTTCCCAAAGTTGGGCTTTGACCCAATTATGGGTCATGAAGCACCTTGGATAATCTCCAGAAATCAATTTAAAGGGTAATAAAATAATTGCTGGTGTAATATTTTCCCTATAATTATTACAGAAACACAAAATAAG
>NW_013953526.1:108008-110204 GCF_001266775.1 Austrofundulus limnaeus
AGACAAGAATGTGAAAATGTAATTAGGTCATTTTGACCTAATTTGACTTAATCCTCATTTCGATATGATGAGTCACATTGTTCTCATGTTTCCTCAGATCTGAGCCAGAGAAGTCTGCAGAGTCCTCTGTCTCTGGAGACTCTRCCCTCCCACTGCCTGAGTCCTGTGAGGACAAACAGATCGTGACGCTTGTAGAGGAGGAGGAGGACGAAGACCTCAGCCAGTCTACTGTCATTCTGCTGGAGGAGGGAGAGGAGGATGAGGAGGAGAAAGTGAGGAAGGAGGCTGACAGGAACCAGTGGGTCAGTCAGACCTCCTGTCCCTTCTCGTCCCTCACCTCTCTGTCTCTGTCCTGCGTGGTCACGCTGCCGGAGCTGCTGCACCGCTGGTGTTCTGCCCGGCTGGCCAAGGAGCGTCTGCGCAGCTTCAGGAAGAGACACCCCCCCACTGATAGACAGAGCCCCGCCCCCCAGCACACACCTGCACCGGCCCCTGCTCCTGCACCTCCTCAGGAAGCTCCGCCCCTCACAGAAGAGGCTGCAGAACCTGAGCTGGTTGTTTCAGGCCACAGTGAGGGTTCACCTCACACTGAGGTGCACACAGCTGACACACACACACACACTCAGCCCTCAGCAGACACACACACTCCACACAGCCTCCTCCTGGAGCCCAGCAGGACCTCCTCCCTCCCTCCTCACAGCATGTCAGACGCTCAGAGCTCCCTGCTGCAGCCCACCTTGTTCCAGGAGAAGTTTCCTTCTGAGAAAGATGTGGCCCTGGACCCCGTCCCCACACCCCCCCTCCAAGCCGTCTCGGTACCAGAGACCCAGCAGGCCAGCAGTACCCCCCTCACTCCTTCTGTCAGCTCCCCTCCACCTCCAGCTGCTGAGAAACTCTCCTCCAGCCTGCTGGCTCCTGTTGTGACTCCTCCCACTGACCTCCTGACTCCTCCCACTGAGCTGCCAGCAGCCCTCCCACCCACCGACATCCACACAGATTCACCTAGTGGGACCACACAGACCCCCCCAGCTCAGGGGGAGCAGGGGGACCCCCTCACACAGACAGAGCTCCATCAGGGGGAGGAGTCAGTGGAGGGGGACCTGCTAAATGCTAACGCTAACCAGCGCTCAGCTACAGACTTCTATGCAGAGCTACAGAACGGACTGGATTCTAACGGTGGGGCAGGAAACGGAGGCTCGGTTCACGGCTCCAGTCAGAAGGAGAGCGTCTTCATGAGGCTGAACAACAGGATCAAAGCTCTGGAGATGAACATGAGTCTGTCCAGCAGATACCTGGAGGAGCTGAGCCAGAGGTGACTCACTGACTGTGTCCTGAAGACACACTTATTGTTCACACATCTGAACAGCTGTGTCCTTTTGTCTTCTTCAGATACCGTAAACAGATGGAGGAGATGCAGAAAGCTTTTAATAAAACCATCATAAAGCTGCAGAACACCTCCCGCATCGCCCAGGAGCAGGTCACTTTTACTTCATGTGGGAGAAGAAACTGAGCTGCAAACAGGCTGAGAGATGACTCAACAAGTTTTCTCTGCTCTTTTTAACAGGACCAAAAGCAGACCGAGTCCATCCAGGTCCTGCAGAGCCAGCTGGAGAACATCACTAAACTGATGCTGAACCTCACAGCGACAGTGAGCCGGCTGCAGGGAGAGGTAACACACCTGAGCTCACTTCACTTCTGCTTCAGTTTACCATGTTAGCTTTAGCGTTAGCCCCGAAACACGTTAATGGAAAATAAAATTTAATTTAATAAGTATATTGTTCTGTATACAAATGTTGTCAGTCAGCAGGTTGACAGTTTCAGGAGCTGCTTGAGGAGAACTTCCTCGTTCTCCTCCTCMTCCTCTTTGAAATACAGACCAAAACCCAACATCCATAAGCTTTCTGCTTACAGGTCAAACATTTTCATTTAAATATGAGTACACTGTGAACTTATTAAAAGTTACAGTTTAGTGTTCTTAGGACTGAAGACTTTCTGAGGAAAGAAGTTTTTAAACATCTTTTCTATAATTTTAGTGTTTTCAACTGAGGAGCTTTGATATATTTATTTAAAATAAATTATAGCAGAGGAAGTTCTCTGCACAGGAAAAAATAATAATCTTCACTGTTTTTTTAATCAAACTGACAAGTTTCTCCAGTAAAATTATTGTGTAATTTAAAGGCAATGAAACACCTGGTT
>NW_013953526.1:110214-115710 GCF_001266775.1 Austrofundulus limnaeus
ACTCAGAACTCTGTGATTTTAGAAAAAAGGAAAGTCAAACGTAGATACGTCTTTAAGAGACGCCTCACCTCCTCCTCCTCCACCCCGCGCAGCTGCAGTCCTCCTGCACCACAACCCCACTCGCGTGTGATTTATACAGTTTTTTTGCGCAAAATTACTGATTTTTGATGCTCTTTAAACTATTAACCATCGGAAGGGGTTGACATGTGGACTCTAAGTCCCGGGCTGGTCGGAGCCACGCTGCAGGTGGACAGGTGCAGCAGGTGGAGAGGTGCAGCAGGTGGACAGTTGCAGCAGGTGGACAGGTAGACAGGTGCAGCAGGTGGACAGGTGCAGCAGGTGGACAGGTGCAGCAGGTGGACAGGTGCAGCAGGTGGACAGGTGCAGCAGCTGCGGTCAAACTGCCTCTCAGCCCTCGCTTTAAGAACAGTCAGGTGATCTGTCACAGTTTTGTTGTGCTCGTGAACACACGGTGTTACAGGGTCAGGGGGAAATGCTGCGAGCTGCTTTTAGAAATATAATATATATAAAATACGACGTAATCCTCGGTGGAAAATAATCCAGGAAACGCTGACGGCTTTCCTGGGAGGTGTTCACCTGAGCTGAGGGAAGCTAACCCCCCCACCTACAGAGAAAGGGGGAAAAAAGGCAGCAGTGTCAGTCAGACAGCACGACCCGCCCTGCTCTGTTCTGATTGGGTAAAACTTTGACTCTGGTTCTCTTGATTGGGTGAAAGAACCATCACTTTTATCCCTAGAATGTCTTTTTTTCTTGGTTGTCCACCAGACAACCGGGAGGTGGGATCTGGTTGTCCGAAACAAAAATAGGTTGTCTCGGACAACCTAAACAATGATTGTGTCAACCCCTGTTTTACGTTGAATAATAAATAATAAATAAACTTCATTCCAAAAGTGTGGCGGCTTTTATTTAGCCGTGGCGGTGCGCCACAATCAATTACATGTAGGGGAAACGCTTATATATATGTATTAGCTCAGAGATACACATTCTCCTTCGTCACTGAGGTCCTCCATCCACATGACAGAGAGGAGAACACAAAAATGACTCAGCTGCAACTGAAAATATGGATGGAGGACCTCAGTTTAGCTTGTTTGTTTGTTGCACTAGCACCGAGCTAATGTACATATAAGACAATATAGCATGGGCGCTAGCGCAAAGGCTAACAGGCTAATCTGAGGTTCTTCTTCCATGAAGCAGCTCTGTTGTCCTCCATCCATATTTTCAGTTCCAGGCTGAGTCATTTCTACCTTCTCCTCTCTGTCAACGCTCTCTGGTTTCATTTAAAAGAGTCGATCATCAGATATTGTCCAAGATTAACCTTCAGGGTGGATATAGCTCGCTAGCAGCCTCGCACCGAGGACCTATCCACGTCATCATTTACCCAGAATGCTTTGTGTGGAAATAAAATGGCTCCGTCCTTGTTAAAACATATTTTTTAAAAATTACAAAACTAAACAACCTACAGTATTTTTACAGTCTTTATTTTACAGTTAAAATGAATGTTTATCAAATAAAGTCTAATGTTACAACTAATCAGGGATCCCTTTAATAATTCTGAACAAAATGTATTTTTCAGCGTTCTGTTCGGAGAGCAGGATGATCTCAACATAACTATGGTATATTTGATGTCATGAAACTGACCAGGCTGTCACCACTCGAGGCCACACATCTGTAAAGTAGAAAATACCAAAACAAATTCCTGATGAACTAACAAATCTCTGAAACCTGACCTAAACACTCGGTCCAGAAACAAGTCTGTTGCATTTTCCAGATTTGTTAACTCTACTGTTTGTTTGGGTAAATGTAGAAAATGTAAAAAGTCCTAAACACAAGTCAGACATGTGTTTATGTTAAGATAATTCACTTTTATCTGAATAGTTGGAAGAGCAGACTTTGTTGAAACTAACTGTTGGTAGAGGTGAGCAAAATATATCGCAGACGATATTATTGTCCATGTTGCTTTGAAGAAATGCAA
Organism: Austrofundulus limnaeus; assembly: GCF_001266775.1. Taxonomy (NCBI): domain Eukaryota; kingdom Metazoa; phylum Chordata; class Actinopteri; order Cyprinodontiformes; family Rivulidae; genus Austrofundulus; species Austrofundulus limnaeus. The sequence continues at coordinate 112,208 of NW_013953526.1, forward strand.
CTTTACATTATCGAGTATTCATACTGTCTCGAAAAGACAACAAATACGGTGGTGAAGACAGAGTCATAAGTCCCCATTCGTGGAATATTTGCCAGACAAACCAATCAGCGGGCAGGATTCAGTCATGTCTTATGTCTTACTGTACAGCACTTTGGTTGTTGCCCTTAGGGTTTTTAAAATGTTCTYTATAAATAAAGTTGATTGATTGATCTGACTAGGGTTGGCGGCATCTAAGCCAATCAGCAGACAGAATTCAGTCATGTGACAGTGGTCTGCATCAATTGAACCAATTAGCGGGCAGGATTCAGTCACGTGATTGGGGTCGGTGGCAACTGAACTAAACAGTGGGCAGAATTCAGTCTTGGACTCGCGCCAGCCAAAACCACAGGGCTTAAAGTTCTCTGTCATCACAACGGGTTTTCGTAACTCTGAACATGCCCAAGGTGAATTTCCGTCATCTGTAAGGCGGGGGAACTCTGGTTGTTTTCTGTTGTGCTCTTGTTAAAGCCACCCAGTCTGCTCCAAACAGGAAGCTACTTTCAACAAACCAAACAAACCCCAGAGCACTTTTATCCAATCAGAGCAGAGCCAGGCAGGTCAGCAGGAGCAGAAGTCCTCCTGAGGGAGTAAACCTCTCCTCTCCTCCCTCCCTCCCTCACTTCACTACTGGAACTTTGGTCTCTAAAACCTAACTTTATATTAAATATTTGTGCTYAGAGCGCCATTATCCAACAGATATTTCCAACGTTGCACATATGACCAAGCTCCTCATGCAAAGGCCTGACTTGTAACATTCAGTTAGTTTGTCATGCTTTTGCTCTCCTACAACATTTCACAAGTTATAAAGTATTCTGCCACATGGAGAACACTACAATAATGTAAGCACCAAGTATAAACACCTCCATTGCTGGCGAGGATGCACGCACTCCATGCTACCCAAAGTGCAAACCGAGCCGAGACTGCTCCCATGTGAGTGTGTTGAAGCGTGCGCATGCTGTGAGTCAGTTCTGTTCACTGATGAGCATAAATGTTTACCCCCTCCTCGTCATCATGGAGAGCATCATCATGTTCCCCAGGGGACTGTGTTTCAAGTGTTTTTGTAGTTTATCATATCCATAGATGTCCTAGTAAGCAAGGTTTGACAGCATTTATTTTTTTAAGAAAGATATCGTCAGATTATTGATATCAGCAAATAAAAAAAATTATCGAGATATATATTTTTGTCCATATCACCCAGCTCTACCTGGTGGTGAGTTGGCTCCAGTGGTGGGGGAGGATGCCGGTCAGACCTGGCAGACCCAAACATATAGTGAGGGTCTTCTGGGAACGTCTGTCAGAGTCTCCTGTCAGACGGAGCTTCAACTCACACCTCCGGAGGAACTGAGGTGGGGGACACTGAGTCCGAGTGGGCCATGCCCCGTCATTGTCGAGGCAGCTTACCTGAGCTGTGGCYGTAAGGTTGTCRGTGCCTGTCATGGCAGCAACCCTCGAACCCGCTGGTGGGCATCGGCAGTSAGGGATGCTGTCAGGCTGAAGAAGGAGTCCTGTCGAGTCTTTTTGGCCTGTGGGACTCCGGAAGCAGCCGATAGGTATCGGCAGCCCAAGTGGATTGCGGCTCGGGTGGTCGCTGAGGCAAAAACTTGGGCGTGGGAGGAGTTCAGAGAAACCATGAAAAAAGACTAACATATGGCTTTGGGGCGATTCTGGTCCACCATCCAGYGTCTCATGGGGAAAGTGGTTCACCACCAACAAAACACTGTTTATAGTGGGGATGGTGCGCTGCTGACCTCAACTCGTAACGTCGTGAGTCGGTGGGCGGAATACTTCGAAGACCTCCTCAATCCCACCGACACGTCTTCCCATGAGGAAGCAGAGCCTGAGGACCCTGGGTYGGACTCTCCAATCTCTGGTGCCGAGGTCACTGAGGTGGTTAAAAAGCTCCTCGGTGGCAGGGCGCCGGGGGTGGATGAGATTCACCCAGAGTTCCTTAAGGCTCTGGATGTTGGTGGGGTTGTGTTGGTTCACGCGACTCCACAATATTGCGTGGACATCGGGGACAATTCCCTTGGATTGGCAGACCAGGGTGGTGGTTCCCCTGTTTAAAAAGGGGGGCCGCAGAGTGTTTCCAACTACAGGGGGATCACACTTCTGAGCCTCCCTGGAAAGGTCTATTCAGGGGTCCTGAAGAGGAGGGTCCGTTGGATAGTCGAATCTCTGATTCAGGAAGAGCAGTGTGGTTTTCGTCCTGGTCTTGGAACAGCTCTACACCCTTAGCAGGGTCCTGGAGGGTGCATGGGAGTTCGCCCAACCAGTCTATCTGTGTTTTGTGAACTTGGAGAAGACTTTCAACCGTGTCCCTCTGGGACTCCTGTGGGGGGTAYTGCAGGCCCATTGATACGGGCTGTTAGGTCCCTGTAGGACCGGTACCAGAGTTTGAATGAAAAGGAGAAGCAAAAATGTTCAAGTTTCAAGTTAGCCAACAAGTCCTCAATTCTCCGCACCACCGTATTTCTGGATAAGCTCACATTGTTGAAATCAGGCACTTTTTCTGGGCACATTATTTCTGTGACTTTGATGAGACACTGCTTTATGAAACCACCGTCTGAAAATGGTTTGCCGTGCTGGGCAATAAGTTTAGCAACTTCATAACTTGCTGTTGTGGCATTTTCCTGTATTTTGTTAGCACGAAATGCTGGTCTCATAATGCAGACGGACATTATATTCTTTCATCACAGCTACACCTTCAATGCAAATCAAACAAACACACTTTCCWTTGATTTCTTAGAAAAAATACTCATTTTCCCACCGTGTTTGAAATCTCCTACACTCACTCGCTATTTTTCGTTTCTTCGGCACCGCCATTTCAGAAGACTCAAATGGAGTGTCGCAGTCACAAAAAGGTTCTTCTTCTCTTATTCTCTATAATTTCATTTCTGTGGCTGGCTCCATCTAGTGTTGAAACTGAGAAGTRCAACTTAGTTGAGCTAAAAACTTATTGTGCGGGCCATATTCAATTATATTTTCAGAATTTGCTGCGGGCCAATAAAAACGGTGCYGCGGAGGCCGTAGTTTGACACCCCTGGCATAAAGGGTAGTGTTACAGCCAGCTCCTCTCCTAGGTTCTACAAACAGAAAAACAGCTGTGGTGTCACAGGAGTGTTCTGCAAGTTCCCACTTCTGGACCACTTAGCAATAATACATGTAAACAGTTTTAAGAGTACTTTGATTGTTGTTGTCCAAATGATTCAGAGGATGTCTCTCCTGCAGGTGTCAGACCGTCAGAGCTACCTGCTGGTCTCTGTGGTTCTGTGTGTGTTTCTGGGGCTCCTGCTGGGTCTGCAGTGCTGCCGCAGCTCAAGTCCAAGCCCCAAAACCACCACCGTGGCCCTCCCCAAGAGCAACCACTACCCCAGCCCCAAGAGGTTTGTGTCCTTCTCCACACACACACACACACACACACACACACACACACACACACACACACACACACACACACACACACA